>NC_056727.1:1046279074-1046429074 GCF_019279795.1 Protopterus annectens
GGGCCCTGTTATACAGAGTGACTAAGGCACTTTAAAGCAGTAAGTGCACACAAGCTCACACTTGCGCACCCCCCCGCTAACTACAGCTTAAAAGTGCTTACTCCCGCTAACCCCCGCGCTAATTTCTTTGAAAGAAAAGAAAATGGGGAGATAGGAAAGTGGTGAAAAAGGGGGCACAAAGAGGGAAAGACAGTAGGAAAACCAGGTGGGATGTGCAGGAAGGGTGTAGGGAAGGCCCATAGCTTCCCATTTCTGTACCAGCAACAGCTGTGCATATGTTTGTAATTTGGTGTGAAATTTGCAACCTTCCACCCCTGAGAGAGGGGTGAGGACAACAGAGTATGTTGTAGTGCCAATTATAATTATCAGTTTACATGTCCAGCAGACATGTGTGCGAAATGGGCAGCTATGTATGGGGCGTAATGTTTTTGTGGGAACAGATTGCCCTTTTTTTTATTTTTTTTTCAGGTGAGAGTGGAATGTGAGGTAGGGGATGTAGGTATATTTGGGGAGGTAGGTTGGAGACGTAAACAGACAAGACAAACAAGATGCATACAGGGGCGGAATTTGACACATGGGGTGGGTGAACACAATTGACGGGGAATGTTGTTTGGAAATCGCAAGCCCATGAGCCCACAGATGGTAACAGTGGAACTGAGATCCCCACCCATGGGCAGTCACCACTGCACCTTCACAGCCCCGAGGGTGGCTGTGCTGGGGGCAGCATAGGATGGGCAGGCTCACCCGTGAAATGCGTCACTCTCACCTCAAGCTGGCGTAGGGGATCAGCGACTGAACGCTGGATCTCCCTATGCACCACAACCCGGACCCTTCGAAGGGTGACAGGTGGCCCTTCTCCACCCACGCTTGCACGGGGGGACGAGCCCCATCCCCTGGAGTGCTTCCACCCGAAGGTGGCACAGGACCAATGGAGGAGGGGAGCCTGGGCTGGGCACCAGACCTGCTGGTGCCAGATGCACTCACCGGCTGAGGAGGGACAGATGGGTCCGCTGGGACCGGCCTTCCCATACGTTCTGTGATTAGGTGTGTTTAATTACAACATAAGCAAAACAGCATTCCAGATTAGTTGTAACAGCATGCAATAATATTCCCATTAACCCAATGCACCAAGGGTACAGCAGCTGAACAGCAAGCATAACACATGCATATATTGAACCACAGTGGTTATTCCAACAGCATGCAGGGATGTTTGGTAGCAACAGGCCACCATGATTGTGGTGTTCAAACAGGGCACATGCATCAACGTGAATGCAAATATTTATAGAACAATAGGACATATGTCCCAACAAATATTTAAGATTACACATACCCATCGAGATGTGGAATTGCATGGTTTATGCACATACAGTACGGTGTAGAAAATACCTCGGTTAACATCTTTTAATGACCTTTTCATCTACACTACATTCCTAGTGACTGCAAGTGTATATCCCCTACATGTATTATTACACTTGCCACCATACATTAGGTTGTGTAATGGGTTTGGCTAGTTCAATATATGCCTGACCTATATCTGACAAACTAACTGTCCAGGATGCAGATGTTACTGCTACATATTTCTTGATTGCATTTATATTTCTTTATCTACATATCTGAGATGTTTTTACATGACATGTTCACTTTGCTTTATACAGAACCCTGCATTTCTTGACACACACTCACATTTTTGGGGAAAATATAACATGCTACACATGTGCCAGTTTTACTTATTCATGCCAGCCAGTAACTAACTGTTGTGGACTGTATATATGTTTCACAGCTACTAGCACTTCCATCACCCACTTTATATGGGATTGAATAACTCTGGGTTGCCAGTACCTTTTCAAACAGTACTGTTTGTATAATGCAAGGGTACAACAACATTTCAGACTCTGTGACAAAGACACACTCTGGGTTTTAGACCTTTATTAATGACATTACACACTTTTCCACAGGCTCACTCCTTTATTTGTTTTAACGGTGTATATGGCAGACATGTTCAAGACATATTATACATTTATTAATAGGTTAGCACACTCTTTTTTCAGGCTCACTCACTTATTTTATATGACAGTGCCTGCAGAGATATTATTCCAGACATATGTTACCTTTCTTAATGGGTTTCTATACTCTTTTTCTGCCTCACTGATGTTTTTATCTGACAATACATGCAGAGGACTTATTCAGGCAATTTCATGGCTGTATTATTGGACTACAACACTTTCTTTCATGCTCTCTCCCATATTTTATATAACAATACATGCAGAATAATCACTAACCTACCTGGTGGCGCAGCCTTAGCAGCCTATCAGCATAGGCTTGCTGATTCATAGCACGGTCACCTGCAGCTGTAAAGTAAATGAGGGGATATTGAGACATACCTATCCGTTATACATACTCCGTTATCAGTTCTTACATACTGCATTCCATGGCTACATACTCGGTTGTGGGGCATCCCACATCCCATGGGCCTCCTGTATCCACTGGTTCAGGTGGTCTTACTTTCATCTCTTCAGGTCTGCATGGTGGTGATGGACCTGCTCACCAGTCCGAGGAATGCCTGTGGCACTGGTGAGGTCACGAGCTAACCGGTTCCAAGCCTCTGCCTTGTACTCCGTCCCTTGGAACTGGCCCTGCAGGAGTCTTGACTTATGATTGTGGACAAGGAGCCAAACCATGTATTTGGACTCCTCGATGCCCCAACATTGCACTCAGAAATGTGTTCCCTCTCCGACACCAGACATTCTAACTGCAGATGTGAGCTACAATCAGTTATGGTGTGTATTCCCGCCTGTGGGGCTTAAATATGCCGCATTTCCCGCACTTTTTTGTGATTGGCCATTTTGTAAAATTCTTGGCTGACTGCAGAACTGCTTAGTAATGGTTAAACTATCATTCGTAAGTATATGAATGTTAACAGTGGATGTTTCCCCTATGTTGTCATGCCTCAGTGGTTCTGTACTTTGCTTCTGATGCACAGAGTCTTGGGTTCGAACCTTGTCATTCATTTTATTTTCATACTGTCCAGACAGGCTAGGGGGTGTGGCTGCATTTAAGCAACTTTGCTCTACATTGCTCCTCGGTGCCCTACGGTGCCCTGGTTGGCACGGCGCGCACGTCCGCGCAAACACATTGCGCTAGGTAAAGCGCTTTTAAACTTTGGGCAACTCTATTGCACTCGGTAAAGTGCTATTAAACTATGGGCAACTCTGTTTAGCTGGGTAAAGTGCTATTACACTATGGGCACCTCTGCTTAGCTGGGTAAAGCACTATTAAACTATGGGCACCTCTGTTAAGCTGGGTAAAGTGCTGCTTAATGGCAGGCTATTATATATTTGGATACTTTAAAAATATATATTTTGTTCACTGATACATTGGCCATTTCACTGCTTTTAATAATATTTTAATCATACATGTCTGGTATTATTTCAAATACTGATTTAAAACATAAATAAGAAGGGGAGTGGTGGGACTCAAACCATGAATGCCTCCGCTTTGTGCATATACTCTACCATTATGCTATTGCAATTCGGTGTGATTTGTATAAACATTCTTTCTTATGCTCTTCCATGTCAGAATTGCTAACTATAGCTAAGCAATGGGCACACCCACGCACACACATGCAAATACGGACAGCTATATCGTGGATTTTAAAAAGATAAATAAATATTTTACTTTGTATAACTGTGATGGGGGTTTACAGTGTCAGGGTGTGTGGTGTTGGGTGCAAGTACATTTGTGCGAACTCGCTCTTGTGTGTTGACATTTTGCTTTTACTACACTTGCAGGGGCGTGGACATTTAGACTGCTCGGCAGTCGGACACGCCCCCTGCTTTCATACTCGGTCCGTGTAAGAGTTACGGTTGAGTCAGCATGCCCTCATGAATATTCAGGGCACGTTGACATCATACTGTTCAACTGCAGCCTCTGAGTAAGACTTATTAAGTCTTACACGGAGGATTCGTGAATCCGGGGGTATGTGTATAGATCTGCAATTGTGGGACCCTACACATATCTGCTGACCTCACAAGACTCAAATGTAATGAAAGTTTTGAAACAAGAGGAGAATAAATCTAAGATGACTTATTTGCTTAATCTAGCAGAAGCTTATCGGCATCAAGCAGGAATGGAAATCAATCCAGAAGTAGATAAAAATCAGGCAGCGACTGAATGTGCCAAAAAACAAAAGAAAGAATATAAGGTGAAGGATCAGATGAGAAGGCAAGACATTTGGAAAAAGCATAAATATAGTTGCAGGCATAGAAAAATTCTAAAAGAACCTCATGTTGATAAGGAACAAACACAGAAATGGCTAAGGAGAGGCGACTTCAAACCAAGAGATAAAAGATTAATATTAGTGGCCCAAGATAGTGGACTGCGTACAAGCTGGTTTATAAAATCCATTGAACATGTGGGAGAAATGAACAAATGCAGGTTTTGTAAAACCAAATTGGCAACAGTTGCACACCTCATTGGGTGTGACATACTAATGGCAGAAGGACTGTATACTGAAAGGCATAATAATGTGGTGAGACTGTTGCACTGGGGATTTTGCAAACACTACAGTATTGAAGTGGCCGAAAAACACTGGAAACATGAGCCACAAAGCACAATAGAAAATGAAGAAGTTTACATCACATGGGATCATCCATTACCATCAGTTCAAAAGATAGATGCTAGAAAACTGGATATAGTGGCCCAAGAAAAGAAGACAAAAGTAGCATTGATCATTAAAATCACCGCACCCAGTGAAAACAGTGTCTTGAATACAGAGAGACACAAAGTCATAAAATACCAGGATCTGCAGGCAGAAATGAGAGCAATGTAGAAGAAAGATACCCAGATAGTTCTAATAGTAGTAGGAGCAATGGGTCTTACAAAAAAGAATTTACAGTCATATTTAGATATATTACCAATACATGTAACTCCATGCGAATTGCAGAAAGAGTCATTACTGGGCAAACTGTGCGTGGTACAAAGAGCACTATTGGTTGACATCAAAGATTGAAACAATACTAATTTCATGAACTTTAATCATACTTTGACTAAGGAATGGAGTTCATTCCCATCATGGTATTAGAAACCCAAAAGACTTGGAGAAATTAAAAAAGCATACAATGAAAGGGAAATGGATACAGTAACAGATATCCATGTACCATTAGTGTGTCCCCAGGGGACTTGTATGTCACAGACACATTCTCCAATCTCTGTGGACAACCATCACGTATTGTCTAACTGCTGTGCGGAAATACACATTTGTCTGGCAGGGGGGGGGGGTCTACATCTATCAGGCACATGTACCCATTCTGCAAACATCTGGGTATTGCAGATGTCAGACCCCTATGATAAGGTCACCCTAAACCACATATGCACTGTTTTCTATTATTGTCTACTTCAGATGCTCCTGGAATGTCCACATGCACCTGTAGTAGCACCCACCTATCTGTTGGATGTAGGCTGGATGACATGGTACTATAGCGTTGCCCATAGGGGACACCCAGCAGTCAATGGCAGTAATGTATGTGGACACATAACAACACAGTCTGTCACAGCAGTCAAGCCATTTCTGGTAGTCCTGGTACCATCTCAGTTTACTAGGATATGGGCTCTGAGCAACCATATGTCTAGGCCACATGTTAGCCCATGTGTATGCAAAGCAGCAGCTGATGTCCCCATCCAACAGGGACACAGGTGGTATCCCAAGGGTGTATGTGCTGTTAATCATCCAGTTGACCAGGTTATGCTTGCAAAGATTTAGGTAGCTACCCTACCTGATGTAGCCAGGGTGCCTATTCCACTGCAGGGTGATTGTGTGCAACACACATGTGAGCTGCCAACAAGGCCAGTCCAGGTCACTCACCAGGTTGAGAGTGTGTGTGTGTGTGTGTGTGTGTGTGTGTGTGTGTGTGTGTGTGTGTGTGTGTGTGTGTGTGTGTGTGTGTGTGTGTGTTAACACAGTGGAGCATGACTTGCACTTGTGCAGCAGTTCCAGCAATGTGTAGTCCATGATTGCCTTGCATGCTACAGTGAACTCACTCCTGAGGAGTATGTATGACACTGGGTAGAAGGTTGGCCTTATAGCCTATAGGTGTATGGTAGATGTTTGATGGCCTGGCATTCCCTGATGAGGAACCACTGTAATGTTGCCAGCTACTACATGTGCTGTATGATGTGAATGATGAATGAAGGATTATTCGGATTAATGGTCCTCATTGGGGGGGATCATGAAACATCAGGATCGGGGGCAATGCATGCTGTAATGCCAGTATGTTGACAATACCTGCACACATTCTGTAATGATAGATGACAGGGGTATGCTGTTGGTGTTAGCGGTGGATAGTGCTAGCTAGAGTGGATGTGCAGGGTCTGTAAATAATGGTGGCCAATGCATGCAGTCCAGTGATGTATTCCCCTGTTCATGTCTTTCAGGTGGAATGTACCACAGATGAAACCTTCCATTCTCAGAAGATGAGACTGCAGCAATCATCAATGCCCTCAGACTCCATCACAGGAATGCATTGCCATATGGGCGGAACTGGTAGCAACAGTCAACAATGTGGTTAACTGGGACAGTAGCTATGAACAGGCCTGACTCCATGCCACAGTCCTGATACACAATGCATGGCAAAGGGCTGCAGCTGTGACCAGGGACTGTGCTGGCACAGGTGGAGGGCCTGCTACTTAAGCACCACTCACAGCCACTGAGGAGTTCCTCAAAAACTTTGGAGCAACCACCGCCTCCCAGGAAATCATCATTACATATGTCATGGAGGTGAGTGGCACAGAGTCAACAGCCTAGAACCATCCAGGTAAGGCCCCAGTGGGCATCACATCAATACTGCATAGTGGCAGCCTTTGCATAACTGGACACATATGTCAGGTCAAACTGCATTTGTGGGTGGGGTTTTGTAATGCACACAAGTGCACACCTACTGTGAATATCAGCAATTTGGTTAGTATCACAGCTTCTACTGTACATGTTCATAAATGCACATATTATCCTGTACCAATGCCATATGTTTGTGTGCTAACAATACCTCTCCCCCACAACTACATAGGTCCCTCTGGTCTGGGTGGGGAACAGCAGCCTGAAGCTGGTGAGTGTGGAACTGTCTTGCTGTGGCTCACCAATAACCTAGGCATGTTAAGGGCATGCAGTTTTCCATACACACAACTGTTATGCTTAGTGATATTGCAATATGTGCATGTTCACTTGTGGTGGGGTTAAGTATGGTGCATCACATTGATCATCACAGAAGCCTATTTGCAGGAGCTGTAACATATTGGCACATACTTTTGTATAAGTGTAGCCACTGTGCTATATAGGGTACATTAGTATTGTGTACACAGGTGCAATGTGTGTTAGGTGAAGGTCCATCACATACTCCCACTCCTCACATATCTCACAGGTGTATAGTAGTAGCAACATTAACTGGACATAGCTGCACTGCATGTTGTTGAGGGCTTGTCCAGAGTGTATCTGTTGTGGTCTGATTGTGTGTCTTGAATGTCATCATTCAGAAAGTGTGGTCTGTATAATGCCTTTGTGCCACCTCACCTGTGTGTGTGTGTGTGTGTGTGTGTGTGTGTGTGTGTGTGTGTGTGTGTGTGTGTGTGTGTGTGTGTGTGTGTGTGTGTGTGTGTGTGTGTGCATGTGTGTGAGTGTGTGTGTGTCAGCAAACATTATAGTGCAGGTAGTAATTTGTATATATTGTCTTTCCTTCACAGGTGAACATGGGGGTTTGGGTCTCTCCCCCTCACAACCTAATGTCAAACTCTGATGATGGTGGTCATAGTGAGGCACAGGTGGGGTTGTTGGGGGCTGAATCTGTACCATTGTTTGATAACCCACTTTCACCCACAATGTACCCGCACAGAGTCAATATGCCCACACATACCCAGTCCCCAGCAGCCACATATATTGGACAGTCAGAGGGTGGTGGCATTTAACAGGCTAGTGTGGTAACTGTGGCATCTGTGACTGTAGACACTAGCCATAGCCAGAGAGCTGGCAAGGTCCCACACAGGCATATTAACTCATTACATCCGAGTGACATCTCCAGTTCCATCTGCAGTTATCTCCTACTGCACTTCTAGGTGTCAAATATTGCTTGTTCATATTTGCATTAATAATTCTAAAACCATGCTACATACAAGGTGTCAGAATATCTTATCTTGAAGCACACATGATTGCAAACACAATTGTATTGATATTTGACCTATGTCAGTGAGTATTTGTTAGAACTGTAAGGTGATAACTTCATTTTTAAAGGCTCAACCCAATAAAATGTATGTTGTCCAACACTCTTAGGACCTCTTTATTGTTTCAGTTTTTGTCACAGGTCACACCTTGCTAAACATGGACTGCAACCTGCAGGTGGTACGGATGGCGGCCATACCTGTGACCGCTACATATGTCTGCAGACTGTCTTGATGTTTGACACATATTTTACTTCCATTTGTCATTGTGGTATTCTGGCAAACTGTTGGAAAATCATGGTAGACTATCATTACAGATTAATAATGGATATTGTCATGTAACACCACATACCCTTTGGAAAGTGCATTCAAATGCACAACCTGTTCTGGTATTTACTTTCCATGATTGTCACAGCAATATGTGAAGGTTGTGCTCAGTGTTTGGCTTTTTCCCTACTTTTCCATACCACTTTAACCATATGTCTTTCTGTGAGTGATTGAGAGATATGCTGCTGTCCGTAACACAGTTAGACTGCAGCAGGGGATACACATACACACACACACACACACACACACACACACACACACACACACACACACACACACACACACACACACACAGACACACACACACACACACACTTATGGCCTGCCCTTGCTGATAGTAGAACCTCTACCTGCCTAGTTTTACAAATGATACTGCTATATACATAACACAAGCACCACAGAACTACTATAGTGTTGCAGTGTCTGCCACTACTATTCAAGTAGGTTACAATTTCAGGGGCTGTTAGGATTGTCAATGGGGGGTTTGCAGGCCCTTAACATGGTGGAGCTGTCTGAAACACACTCACACACATACACACTGCTGCATGGGGTCATGCTATGAAACACACATGCAAACAAAGTTGACACTTTTCTGATTAGAAGACCTACCTATCTAGTTATGTATAATACAGACTGACATGACTATCACATGTGCCACAGTGTCTTTGTGTTAGGAAATGTGTAACTGTGGTTGTAAATGTGGATGACATCTGTAGGGGGCATGACTAGGTTGAAATGGGGGTGTTAACAGGGTGGAACAGGCACACAAAATGGTGTAACCATCACATACACACAGGCAAGACAGCTACAGGGGGATATGCACACAGAAACACATACACTCACACAGTTGGTAATAGTCTGATTAGACCCCATACCTATCTACTTGTATGTACTATAGTGCTATGCACATATTGCATGGGCCATGGAGATTATATGCCTGAGACATAACTCACAACTTCTAATGGTATTATTATTCTTGGGAATGCCTTCATGGATGGCGGGATAAACCACCTAAAATAGTTACCGTTCTCACATATTGCCCTTACAAACCTGGAGAAGTGATAGGATATCAGACTTTGCATCAGCATGATGTTTCAGATGGGTATGACATCTGAAGCTGACATGTCTGTAACTATGGCAACTGTCATGTATTTGCTAATGATTTGTCATAGGCCAACACGGAAGGACTGTGGCTGACCAAGTTCGCAGATGACTGCAAACTGGGTGCCATGATCGACTCTCCAGCCGACACAAGCATCCTCCAAAAGGGCCTCATAGAAACAGACAACTGGTGCCAGAGCCATGGCCTCAAGCTAAATGCCAAAAAGTGTATAGTCATCCCCTTTGGCAAAAACAAAGTGCCCACAAATTACCACATAGGTGGTAATCCATTAAGTACAGAAAAAGTAATTAGGGACCTGGGGACCCAAGTTGATAGCAATCTCTCATTTGACAACCACGTGGTCAAAGTGGTTAGAAAAACATTTTATATAGCCCACCTAATCATGAAGGGATTCACATCTAGATCAGGGAGGTCATCGTGCCTCTTTACTCATCCCTCATCAGGCCCATAATTGAGTACAATGCCCCTTTTGGGATGTACCTTACCAGACACCTGCAGCAACTGGAAAGACCCCAAAAGTACCTCACCAAGAGGATCAAAGGGCTCAAACAGATGCCATATGCTGCCCGGTTAAAGAAACTCCAGCTCTACTCAGTGGCATACCGCCTGTTCAGAGGCAATCTGTGCCTGACATATAAAGCCATGTCCAACCCAGAATTAATGGACATGCTGCACCTCAAAAAATCCAAATCCCATCGAGCTACGTGCTCGAGAGACTTGAACCTCAGCACTGAAATAAATAGGACATGCTGGAGGGACAGATTCATAACCCAGAGGCTCCCTTCACTCTGGAATAAAATCCCAGTCCGGGTAAGGCAGAGTCCCTCATTGACTCTCTTCAAGAGGAATCTTGATGAGTGGATGGGAGATCGTAGGTTTACCCCGGGTATCACTTCTGTGTCACTGTTAGACAGAGGCACAGTATACTAACCTCGAAAAAGGGCATAGCAAAATAAATTTAAAATGGGTGGCGAAAGCCAAACACATTCTGGCTAGGCTTATAAATGCCCTAGGGCAGATAGCCTAGTAGGAACCTATGAACCTATAAAACCCCATTGCTAGGAGACACGGACCACATATATGTTGCAAACATCAGGACATTCTGCATACATCTGTACAGATAAGTGGTATGGCCTGTAGAGTTTAACATGGTACATGTAAGGTGGATGACATCAACAGGGTCTTTAAAGTAATGCCATGGGGAGGGGGTCAACATGCCTTAGAATGGTATAGCCAACACACCCAACAGCCACAGGGGATACGAGTCATACACAAAAGCACATACATTGTAGTATAGTTGGAAGCACTGAGATTCAAACCCCTACCTAAGTGCATGTGCTATAGTGCTGCCTATTTTTCACATGTGCCACAGAGCTTCTATGCCTAGAAAGTGTCCAACAGTGGATCTAAGGTTGATGACATGAACAGGCCTTGTAAAGTAATGCAGTGGGGGGAGCACCAGGGTGGAAAAGGCCTCAAAATGGTATAACCAACACACACAATCACAGTTGTTAGTACTGAGATGAGAACCCCTACTTATCTAGTTACATATACTGTAGTGCTACAAAGTTATCACACATGCCACAGGGCTTATAGGGCTGACAAGTGTCCAAAGGTACATCTAAGGTGAATTACATCATCAGGCCTTGTAAAGTAGGTCGACAGGAAGTGTACTGAGTGGAAAAGGCCTCAAAATACTTTAACCTACAAACACACACCCACAAACAGTCACCAATGCTGAGATTAGAACCCCCATCTATTTAGTTATTTGTATAACAATGCTACATAGTTATCACATGAGCCACAGAGCTTATTGGGCTGAAGAGTGTCCAAACACACTTTTATGGTGAAGTGTACTAGGTGGTAAAGGCCTCAAAATACTTTAACCTGCAAACACTCACACTTGCAAGTGCTGAGATTAAAACTCCTAGCTAGTTATTTGTACTACAGTACTATGTAGTTAGCACATGCACCATGGAGCTTACCAGGTTGAAAACTACCCAAAGGTACTTCTAAGGTGAATGACATCTGCAGGCCTTGTAAAGTAGGGCAATGGGAAGTGCACTGGGTGGGAAAGGCCTCAAAATACTTTAACCTACAAATGCACACACACCCACACACACACACACACACACACACACACACACACACACACACACACACACACACACACACACACACACACATGCACGCACACACGCACGCACACACACACACACACACACACACACACACACACACACACACACACACAGACACACAAACACATACACAAAACAAAGGCGGGTGATGTCAGATTGCAACTCCTACCTCACTACTATTACACAATGGAGCTCACCTTCATACTGGCACATGCCACTAGTTACCACTGGTGTGCAATTGTCTGCAGCAGGACATCACTCTATGCCATTCAGGATGTCTCTCGCTATCTCTCTCTATGACTCTCTCTCTCCTCTCTGTCTGTCTCCCTCTCTCTCTATCTGTCTCTGGCTGTCTCTCTCTCCCCTGTCTTTGCCTGTGTATGATTGATATATTTGTATATGTTGCCCATATATATGTATGCAGATCACACTCAACAGATGCAGATATATCACATATGGGCCACCTACAGATAGCTGAGGGTAATCTTGTGTGATGGAGGAGGGACAGTTAAGGTGAACATAGCTGTCTGTATGCAAAGACATATATGCACAATACAGTTGTATAGTCCAATTTGGGTTTAGACATGTGCTGTAATTCTCTAAGTGTAGCAGCATGCCTAGTATGACCTTTTGTAGTAAGAGTGGGAGTCCATTCCAGAGGTAGCTGTACTCCAGTCCAGGGTTTTGTGTGCTACGTCCAATTGTCCATTGAAGTTGTGTAAACAGTCCAGCACCTCAGTGATATAATGGCTGGGGATCTCCTGGTTGTGTAGTATCCTTATTAACTGAAAAGTCATTCCCTGGTGTGGGTATAGAGTTTTTCATAATATGTGTGGTATATTCTACATAGCACTGTGATTTCCTTGTATATCAGTGGCAGAGCAGCATAGAGTAATGTGGTGAACTGCTGATAGAGATTTGTTTACAGTTTCATAGGTTCATAGGAGGTTAGTAGGCTATTGGCCCTGAGGCCCTAATAACCCCAGCAGACAAGAGTGTAGCCCATGTTTAGACATGTCAGCACCCAGAGCCCCTGTCCAGCAGGGACACAGGTGGAATCCCAGCAGTGTATTTTCTGTTTTCCATCCAGTTCTCCAGGGTGCACTTCAAAAGGCCTATTGAGGTACACTGCTTGACGTTCACAGGGAATGTATTCCACAGATGGGGGAGTCTGTGGGACACAAATCTCTCATGCCAACATGTCCTATTGATATCACAGATCAGGTTGATGCTGCATCTACAGGTTTCTCGATGTAGAACTTGAATTCCAGATATGCAGCAGTCCCATCAAGGCAGGGTCTGGATTGCCTTGTATGCCAGACAGAGGTCACCTCTGAGGAGTCTGTGTGAAACTGAGTAAAGGGACAGTGCTTTTAGCCTATCTGTGTAGGGTAGGTGTTTGAGGCCCTGGAGTCTCCCAGTGAGGAACCTCTGTGGTATCTCCAGCTGCTGCATGTGCTTTGTGAGGTACATGCTGAAGGGGTGTTGTACTCAATAATTGGCCTTATAAGGTTAGAATACATGGATCTTATGACCTCTTTGTCCCTGGATGAGATACCCTTACTTATGAGGTGGGTCATGTAGAAAGCTTTCCATACAATGAAAGCAACATGGTGGTCAGAAGTCAGGTTGCTATCAGCCTGGATGGCCAAATCCCTCACTACTGATTGTGTACTTAGGACATTGTTGTTAATGTGATAATATGTGGGGACATCACTCTGCCCAAAGGGGATGATGATGCATTTTTTTGGCATTCAGCTTGATGCTGTTTTTCATGAACCAGTCATTTGTTTGGGTGAGACCCTCTTGGAGGACATCCATATCACTTGGGGAATTGATGACTGTGCCCAGCTTGCAGTCATCTGCAAACTTGGTCAGCCATAGGCCACTGGTTTTGGCCTGCACCTCAGAAAAGTATATCCCATATAACAGAGACCCCAAGACCAATCCTTGGGATACACTGCTTGTTACAGGTTTACTGCTTGAGTTGGCTACCCCTATTATGATTAGGTGAGTTCTATCAGTGATCTAGTTTGCTATCCATCTGGTAACATATGAATTGATGCCTAGTTGACAGAGTTTATCTACTATGGCTAAGAGGGGAATAGTGTTGAGGCATTGGTGAAGTCAAGGTGGGTGGTGTGCACCATCTTGCCCTCATCCATGACTCTGGTGACTGTCTCAAAGAAGTCGTCCACTTTTAACAGCCATACCTCCCCTTGACAAAGTCAGACTGTGTGGGGTTGAGTATTTGGAGTTTGCCAATGTCCCTGTTAATAAAGTCCTTGATAATCCATTCCATGGCCTTGCAGATCAAGCTAGTTAGGCTAATGGGTCTATAAATTCCTGGATCAGTGGATGCACCACCTTTGTGTAAAGGGATGACAGTGGCTGTCCTCCACTCAGCTGGGACAAAGCTGGTACTCAGGCTTTGGTTGAACAGGGTGCCTAATGGTGCTGAAAGTTCATGCCTGAGTTCATGTAGGATTCAGCCTGGGATGTTGTTGGGTCCCATGGAGGCTGTCTTTTTTGCCTTTGAGAGAGCAGTGATGACCTGTTCCCTAGAGATAAGGGGTGGGTGACAGGTACTGTGATGTCCTGATTTACTGATTGGGGAGACAGATGGGAGAAGTTTTCACTTAATCTGTCAGCCCATAGATTGGCTATATATACACCTTGTATGTGTTGTCCTTGACCACCAGTTCTGAACAGATCTGGGTGCTTCCATTGAGATTGGGGAAATATGTGAAGAAGCCCTTATCATTGTCTCTAGTAGATGCGTCTAATTTGGACTCGACATTGCATTTACAGGATTTCAGTGGTGCTGTTATTTGCTTGTTCATGCTAAGGAGAAATTGCTTCCAATTTGGCATCTGCTCCTTCTTGATCCTGGACAGGAATTTTTTCCTTTTGTTATATAATTTCTTTATTGCATATGTCCACCAGACAGGTTTACTCTTCATGCGGAGGATAATTTTTGTCTTGTCAGGTATTCCTGATTTCATGCATCTATATAAATGGTTGTATAGTACTTTGGTCAAGATTTGGACATTGTTGCCTGTTCTTACAGTGGGAGCAGGGGTTGTGCAGCTGTTTATACCATCTCTCAGGTGGGTGTAATCAGCTTTGGAGAGATTTTTTTTTTTTACCATAGCTAGAGGTGCATCAGGGGAGATGGTGACATCGAAAGTGACTGCTTTTTTGTTGGATCTTGCCAGGGAGGATGATACTGTAGAGGTGCTGCAGTGGTTAATTATGTTGGTTACTACCAAGTCCAAGATATGTATCACATTTTGTGGGGGTTATCAGGTAGCTTTCCCAAGGCATTTGCATTGATAAAAAGGAGGAATCAATGTGCATTTCTGTTCTGGCAAGAGTAGGTTTTTCAAATCTATGGTTGGGTAATGAAAGTCAGCCAGGATCAGGGTAAAGGGTTGAATCTTGATAGATTTGTAGATGTCCAGATAGGTGGAGTGGGCATCTGGATCAGGGTAAAGGGTTGAATCTTGATAGATTTGTAGATGTCCAGATAGGTGGAGTGGGCATCTGGAGTCAAATATGTGGGCCTGTAGCTACCTATAATTTGAAAAGGGGTCCTATCAATGGTTAACTGCAAGTGGAGTTTGTCGTGTGTGTGTGTCATACTGTTTGACCAGCCTGGAGGTGTGTGTTTGTTACGGGTCTACCTGACATGGTCGACAAGCCATTTGATCGACTTTCATATGGTCGACAATTCATTTGGTCGACAGGCAGATTTGACCCCCTCCCCAATGTTGTGCGACCGTGGAGTTGATATATATAGTTAGGGGTGTGTGGGGGGCAGAGCCCCCCACATTGGGGGGTGTGGGGGGGCGAAGCCCCCCACATAACATGCTTGTCGACCAAATGAATTGTCGACCATATGAAATTCGATCAAATGGCTTGTCGACCATGTCAGGTAGACCCCTGTTACATATATATTTAAACCCTGCCTCCTTTGGTTTTGCTGCCTACATTTTGGGGTCTGGCTGTGTGATAAGATGAGTATCAGGTAAAGATGCGTGCCAGGTAAGGATGGGGTGCTCTCCACAGCTTTGACCCAGGCTTCTGTGACTGCACAAATGTCAGCATCTTCCAGGGTTAAGGCTTGTAATGAGTGCAGTTTCATGTTTAGACTCTTCGCATTTAACAGCATGACCTTTAATTTATGTTTTGTTGAGAATTTTATGTTGGTAGTATTAACCTCATAACTTTCTCTAAAAAAGGCACTATGGGGGAGGCAAGGATGTTTGCCAGAAGTCTGAAGCCCAAGTGAGACAAATGCAGGCCATCTCTAGCAAAGCAGCATGGTCTGTCGATCATATCTTCCCAGGCTGTCAGGCACTGGATCCACCTGGAATGATAGCAGAAACTAAGCCAGTTGTTAATGACAGTCATTTTCTGTTTGTACTGAGGCATCGTTCTGGGTGATGGTAGAATGCTGCTTAAGCCTAGGGACACACCTGCATAGGGCATGTATTCAACAAGTTCAATCATGTCTGTCTTCCTATAGTCCAGGGAGGTATGTCTGAAGTTCTTCACACCAACATAGACTAGGACAGAGTCATAACAGTACCTCTTGTGGAGACACTTGAGTACATCTGTGATATGGCAGATTCTGGCACCTGACAAACAAGTAAATGGTAGCCCCATAAGCTTAACAAGTCTAGTCTGCAAAGCTATGGAGAGGATCATAATGGAGCTCATAAACAAAGATATAGGGGACTTGCAGACATTGGACCTGACCCAGTTTGGCTTCGACAAGGGCAGATCATGCCTTTTGAACTTGGTCGACTTCTTCGAAACAGTCACCAAGGCCATTGATGAGGGAAAGGCAGTCCATACAGCCTACCTTGACCTTGCAAAGGCTTTCAACACAATACCCCACTCGGGTATTGTAGAAAAATTACCAGCTTAAATGTAAACCCATATGTCACAAAATGGGTTGCAAACTGGCTTAAGGACAGAACCCGCAGGGTTAGAGTTGCTGGCGCTATGTCAGACTCCAAGCCGGTCACAAGTGGTGTCCCACAGGGCTCAGTCCTTGGCCCCCTATTGTTCGGCATCTACTTCTCAGAAGTACAGGCCAACATGGGAGGACTTTGGCTGACAAAGTTTGCAGATGACCGCAAACTGGGCGCCATAGTGGAAAGTGCATCGGACATGGATATCCTTCAGAAGGGACTCACAGAAACAGATAGCTGGTGCCAGAGCCATGGCCTGAAGTTAAACACCAAAAAATGTGTAGTCATACCCTTCGGGAAAAACAAGGTAACCCCAAGCTACCATATAGGTGGCAATCCACTAAGCACAGAAGAGGTTATCAGGGACCTGGGGACCCAGGTTGGCAGTGGCCTTTCTTTTGACACTCACGTTGCTAAAGTGGTTAGAAAGACCTTCTACATTGCCCACCTGATCATGAAGGGATTTACATCCAGATCTAGTGAGGTCATTGTTCCCCTGTACTCTTCACTTATCAGACCAATGATCGAGTACAATGCCCCATTCGGGATGTATCTCACCCGACATCTGCAGCAATTGGAGAGACCCCAAAAGTTCCTCACCAAAAGGATAAAGGGACTCCAAAATCTGTCATATGCTGCCAGATTGAAGAAACTCCAGCTCTATTCAGTCGCATACCATCTGCTCGGTGGTGACATGTGCCTGACATACAAGGCCATGTTCAACCCGGAATTAATGGACATGCTCCACCTCAAAAAATCCAAATCCACCAAAACCACTAGAGCAAGCAACTTAAACCTTAGCACGGATATAAATAGGATGTGCTGG
Source organism: Protopterus annectens (assembly GCF_019279795.1). NCBI lineage: Eukaryota > Metazoa > Chordata > Ceratodontiformes > Protopteridae > Protopterus > Protopterus annectens. The sequence continues at coordinate 1,046,296,673 of NC_056727.1, forward strand.
AGGGATAGATTTATCACTCAGAGACTCCTTATGCTGTGAAATAAAATCCCGGTCCATGTGAGGCAGAGCACCTCGCTGGGTCTGTTCAAGAGAAATCTTGACCTATGGATGGGAGATCGTAGGTTTACCCCAGGAATCATCTCTGTGTCACTGCTGGACAGAGGCACAACAAACTAATGGGCACAGTATTTTTTCATATAAGGGGTGGCGTAAGCCACAAAACTTTGGGCTAGGCTTATAAATGCCTTAGGGCAGATAGCCTAGTATAAACCTATGAACCTATGAACCTATGTGACTTTTTCGTTATCCAGCCTGGTGAGATACACATCTGTGTGTCTCACAATGGATTCTCCTATGAGTAATATGTTGGGTTTATGGTTAGGCCTTAGTAGTTGTGAGACACTGGTGTGTGGATCTATGCATTGTATGTGGTGTGGAGGTTTGTGGTGTTCTCATGTGTTTTTACCTCTGAGGTCTCCTTTATCATAGATATGCTACTGCAGCATACTACTCCAGTCATTTGTTGTTAAGAAGAGTGACTTACCTTGTGACTGTGGCAGTTGTGAGGACAGTGCTTCAGGGCTGACTCTATTGGATGCATGCAGTACACAGCCTATACATGGTAAGGTACAGGTAGCATGATGTGTGTGTCATCCTTTTTACTGTGTGTGCAAGTCAGAGAGGTGTCAGTCCCTGGGTTGCCAACTGGCTCACTGACAAAACCCATACTGTAAAAGTTGCAGACTCCAAATATGACCTCAAACTAGTGACAAGTGGAGTACCACAGGGTTCCATCCTGGGACCGCTCCTGTTTGGTATCTACTTCCCTGAAGTACAAGCTAACACAGAAGGCCTCTGGCTAACGAAGTTCACAGATGTCTGCAAACTAGGAGCCATAGTCAAGTCCCCAAATGGTGTGAACATCCTACAGAAGGGCCTCTCTGAGACAGATGCCTGGTGTCAGAGCCATGGCCTCAAGCTCAATGCCAAAAAGTGCAGTGTCATCCCCTTTGGTAAAAACTCTGTACCCATGAACTACCACACAGGCAGCAATCTACTTAAGACCGAATGTGTGATAAGAGACCTTGGGACCCAGGTGGACAGTAGTCTCTCCTTTGATAGTCACATTGCCACAGTAGTCAGGAAGTCCTTCTACGTGGCACACCTCATCATAAAAGGTTTCTCATCCAGGAAAAAAGAGGTCATCGTTCCCCTCTACTCAACACTCATTAGATCCATTATAGAGTACAACGCCCCTTTTGGAATGTACCTCACAAGACATCTGCAGCAGCTGGAAGGGCCACAGAAGTACCTCACAAAGAGGATTACTGGACTCAAACAAATGCCCTACACTGACCATCTCAAAAAACTCCAGCTTTACTCCATAGCATATCGCCTACTCCGAGGTGATCTCTGCCTAACATATAAAGCTGTGTCAAACCCAGAGCTGTTGGACATGCTACACCTAAAGAAATCCCAATCCCTCCAAACTACATGCTGTAGGGACCTAAACCTTGTCACCACAATAAGCAGGACATGCTGGAGGGATAGATTCCTATCCCAGAGACTTCCCATACGCTGGAACAGGCTACCCATCTACGTCAAGCAAAGTTCTTCATTAGCACTCTTCAAGAAAAATCTTGATGAGTGGATGGGAAATAGGAAATACACCCTGGGAATCACTTCTGTGTCTTTGCTCGACAGTGGCATCGGAAAATAACTTACATGGGTGGCATAAGCCAGGGAACCTTGTTGGCTAGGATTACGTAGGTCCTTGGGTTGATAGCCTAGTACCTACCTATGAACCTATGAACCTATGGGTCCCTAGGGTGTCAGTGTATGTGCTATGCATTGCCTCTTTGCCAAGACCAGGGCATACTGGGCATGCCTACATCTGCCTACAGGGACAGGCTCAGGGGGTTACTCCTCCAAGTCCCCCTGCACCTGTGGGGACCTTGGCAATGGTAGGGGGCTTTGTGTCCCTTCCCTGTGATGTTCCTTCCACAGCTGTTTTCACAGGATCATATTGTGTAGCATGGCAGATATTATGAACATGTGTGCACATGTGGCTGGAGAGTACTGCAGGGCTGCAACAGATATGTCAAGGCAGCATAACCGTGACTGGAGCAGCCCAAACACATGCTCTACAATGTTCCTAGTTGGTTGTGTGTGCCTTATTATGGCATTCTTCACTGTGTGTGTGTGTGTGTGTGTGTGTGTGTGTGTGTGTGTGTGTGTGTGTGTGTGTGTGTGTGTGTGTGTGCATTTCGGATGGGTGTCATCATCCATGGTTGCAGTGCATAGCCAGTATCCCCCACTATATGGCCATATGGGATGTCTCTCTTGGCAAATGCCTGATACAGCTGTGAAGCATGCCAGATGTGGGAGCCGGGATAACTGCCAAAGCTACCAGCACGCACATTGCTGATAATGCCCTTGGCATTGCACATGACCTGGCAGTTGTTGGAGTGATACCCCATGCAGTTGACATAGACTCTACCCTCTTCACTGGGTGGTGCTTTGACATGGACATGAATGCAGTCTATGGCACCCATTACCTCTGGGTAGTGCGCTACATGGTGGAAGAGACGCATATTGGTTGTTCTCTCCTCAGGGCTGTTGGGGAAATAAATGTGCCCACTGGGCATGTCTTAGCATGACATCAATGAACTGGTAGAGTAGCCTGGATGTGGATGTCTGTGAAACCCCCATGATGCCTGTAGCTAGTATTCTTAAGGCTACACATACATTTGTTTCGACTGGGATGGGTTTCCCTCTGTTGGCTTTGGGTCTGAGGTGAGGGCAGCAGAGCTCGGTGAGTGCTGAAGTATGTGCCTGTCCAACCTGTAGCACTCTATTATCTCCAGTTTATGTAGCCCCTGAAAGGTTACTCTGGGCCTGAACACTTTTCTCCTCCTCTGTCTGGGCCAGCTGTCAGCATCATCATCATCACTGACCTCAACCTGTAGCACATAGAGATGTAGCAAAGCAGCAGCAGCCCCTATCATTTTGTCAGTAAAAATTCTCAAGTGCGTACTCCAATGGTGATGAGTACGTGAGAAAAATCAGATTGCAGGATGTTTGCATACTTTATACTGGTGTGTTGCAGATGCAGCCTGTGTGATTTGCTAACTATGATATGTTCCACCTGCTAGCTACATTACTGAGGGGGTTGAATGGGCCAGTGTGAGTGTCAGAGGGATTATTACTCATTTATAGTTGATTGCCTTTTGTAAGGTGTTTCTATTTATTTATATATTTAATTTTCTATTTTCTCCACTTTTAAGCCCCACGCAAATCTGATGCATCAATGTAAATATTTCAAAGCAGATCTGACCCTCCCCTGCACATGAGCGTGCTTAGCTTTTCTCAAACTAGCTAAGCACAGCTAAGCAGCCTCAGACGCACCCCCTTGCTTAGCTATGCTTAGCTGAGCACAAACTGAAGCAACTGAGATCCAATGTGCTTACACAACGCATGCTACACTCCCTTTTCATGTCAGCTGCCTCTTCTGCCTACACTACTATATTCTAGCCCTTACACGGTTAGGTACCTGTGGACACAGTGGCCCACTTTGCTATTCAATAAACTTAAATCATTTACATACACCTAACTGCATATACCCTAGTTACTGCACAACACCAGAGCCTATGTCCTTAGCAACCACTATAACCTGTCATTGTATGAGTCTGCATGCTGGCCAGTATAATGGGAAAATTCATTTTACCTTTAATACTCCCCTTTTACTATTTTAATTTTATTTTTTGCAAGATCGCATGTTTGAACACTACTGAGCTTCGTTTAAACATGGCATATGTGCTAAAAAAACTTTTGATTTTTCATATTTTGCATCACTTTTACATGCCAATGGCAATGGTGTTGGCCATTAGCATGCCTAATGCATCTAATACATGCTTTACGTTTAGTTGTCACAGCCCATTTTTTTTATTTTGTAGTCCAGTACACGGTTGGTTGGCCATTGTGGTGCAGCAGTTATCATGCCGCCTCACAGCAAGATGCTCTCCGGTTCAATCCTCGGTTGGGGTGCCTTCTGTGCAGAGTCTGCATGTCCTCCCTGTGGTCATGTGGGTTGTCTCCAGGTGGTCTGGTCTCCTCCCACATCCAAAGACATGCTGTAGGTGGACTGGACACTCTAAATTGGCCATAGGCATTAGTGCCTGCGTGTGTGTGCCTTCTGGGGAAGGTTGGGTGCCAGGATGGCAACTCGACACTGTAAAACTCTACTGCCAGTCATGAGTGGACAGGTGATCTGCTGTGATGACCCCTAACCAGGAAAAGCCAGAAGAAGAAGTCCGGTACACGGTTACTAACAGCATACATTTTTCCTGCAGACACGGCTCCTATATGGATGCCTGTCTGCTTCCTAGATCAGTAAATCATCTAATTTGCATGTTTTTCACCAGCAAATGAGGTGATTTACATAATGCGATCACATCCGTGTCAGCATAGTGCTGGGAGGCTCGTGCACGCCCCCAGCCTTGTTTCCTGGATTGCTCCACCTTCTAACTCCATGTTCGGGCCACACCACCTTGCCTACATGGAGAATAGCTCTGTGTAGGATTTATTGAATTACCCCCATATTTGTTACAAATTTATAAAATTCTTAAGTTAGATTTCACACATTTAGACAATTCCTACTGAAACTAATCTTCAGAAGTTAATAATGAAGACTTATATGAAGAATACAAGAAATTAATATTAAAGTCTACAGAAAAAATCTATCTTCATTACATTGGAAAAATTCCACTTGGAAATTGTTGCACAGAGCTTTTGTCACTCCTAACAAAATTACAGTTATATATAAATCAAATAGAATTAAATGCTGGAGATGTGATTCTGAAATAATAGTTGATTGGACCCATAGTTTTATTTAATCTTGCATTTCCCAAGATAATTCCAAAAATCCATGTGTTTTTTTTTTTTCTTTTTTGGTCTATTCTTGCTTTAGGCAGAAAAGTAATTATTAAAAATTGGAAAAGTAAAGTTACCCCCTCTAGTGTTGAATTAATTTGTATGGCAAAAAGTGTTTGCAGTAATGAATTGCATACTAAAGATGAGAGCATCTAATATTACATAGTCACATAACTCTTGGCTTAAACTTAAAAAAATTGCTTGAAAAATATTAATTGTTGTTGATGTATAACTTTGATTTATTGGAGAGCTGTGGACCTATGTAAATAGTTATTTGTTTGTTTTATAATTGACTTGTTTAATGTTTGAAAACCAAATAAAAAAATTTTAAAAATGAAGTAAAACATTAGGCAAGGAGATACAGATTGAGGTAATAAACAATTTAGAGTTCTCACACAGTGAAATTTAGTTTGAAAACCAGTTTATATTACATTGATCTGAAACAGAACCTACTCGTAGAAGATGAAATTGAAGTTATGTGTAGTTATTTACTATTATACCATGACCCCCCCCAAAACGTGCACGCTGATTGGACAGCGTGCCCATTGTAAATCGAGTTATACTAATGGAAAAAGGTCCGGTCGCCCGGACTTTTTTCCATTAGTATAACTCGTTTTTTTAAAACACTGTCTCGCTATGTTAAATGGGTTTAACATAGCGAGACAACTTTAAAATAAGCAACGGAGATCTCCGTTTCTTATTTTAAAGCTGTCTTGCTATGTTAAACCCATTTAACATAGCAAGACAGTGTTTTAAAAAAAGCAACGGAGAAAGCAAGATCTCCGTTGCTAATTTTAAGCTATGTTAAATGAGTTTAACATAGCGAGACAGTTAAAATAAGCAACGGACATCTCCGTTGCTTATTTTAAAACTGTCTCGCTATGTTAAACTCATTTAACATAGCGAAACACTAAAAAAAAAGCAACGGAGATCTTGCTTTCTCCGTTGCTTTTGCCCACAGCTCTGATGTACTGCGCAGGCGCGCAGTACATCAGAACTGCCGCGGGTGCCAGACATCTGCGGAAGGGCAGCAAACAGGCATTATACTATGCCATTATGTAAGAAAAGTAATAGTTTCTTTTCTTAAATAATGTTATGGTATAATAGCAATAACCCACTTCTGGGTGTGGGTAATGCTAAATTTACCCATGGTTGGCTTTGTTTGGTCCCTCGGGCTTCGCCCTCGGGACCAAACCACGCCAACCGTGGGTAAATTTAGCATTACCCACACCCAGGCGTGGGTTATTGCTATAGTATGACAACTTTAAGGAAAAGTGACAAGTTAAAGTTTCCATTGTCATTTTTTTGACTGAACTGATATGCTCAGAAATCTAAGTTCTAGTGATACTAGTGAATGATGGCGATATGAGCCAGGGAAAATGTCATATGATGGAAGGCACAGATCACAGAACCAACATACAACTCCACCAGCATCACAAGGCATCTTTCTCCTTTTTTGAGGAGTCAAGAGTGGCCACTTTGAGAAACAGATAATGATTTATCAAGTGTGTGAGAGGATATGCTTCTGTGTTACTATCTGTTTAAATGGTGTATGTTCAGGCAGTAGAAACTGCACTCTCATTCTGTGGTCCCCACAATTTAGATGCTTTGGATTACACTGCAACTCTACCTATAATATATTAAATGCAAGTTATTATAAGAGTACCATTAGAATCAACAAATACCAATCAATCTAATCTCAGTGAGTCCTAGAAAGTCTGTTACTTCTTTAGCTTTTCTTCAGTTATGTAGTTATGAACCTCTAATGTAACAATGTCCCTAGTTTTGCAAATTGGCTTGGCTAAGTTAGCTGTCACTGACATACCTCAGATGTGTACCTTTGCCATATCATCTTGCCTCTTCATGCAGGTTATATTGTTGTAAACACCCCACCACTGGGGCCAAGTATGTTCCCACCCACCCATGTAACAGGCAAACAGGAAGTGTTACTGACTCCTCTGGTGTTCAGGCTGTTAGCAGAAACCATGTTATCTGGGTTGCACTAAGGAATTTATCCCTGCATGGTACCGAGCTGAAATCAATGAACAAGAGTTCTCAGAAATAACTAATACCACTAAGTTTAAAAGTAAGTAAAAGTATAAAAACTACACCTATCACCCACCTCTGCCACCTTACTCATGTATTCTAATACTAACCCCTACCCTGCACATTATCTTATCTTATGAAAAAAAATCTCTAAGAGTGCCACTACACAAGACACATGCACACATACTTAGTAACATACATACACACACACATACACAAACACTCATGCATACAAAACACTAACTCTATCCTCTAACCTCACCCTTCATCTCACCTTAACACAGGGAGCACTCATACACTCACATTCAGACACAAACTCATACACAAGCATACACAAAGACACACATGCACATACACACAGCACTAAATATATCCCCTTCCCAAACTTAATTCTACCCCAGCCTATAAACACTTCCATTCACACTAGTACCTATAAGTTTTGGCATTAGAAAAAAAAAAACACTTAGCTTCATGCCAGTGTATCTCACACACTACAGCAAACCACAAGCATACTCGGTGTTTTGTACTTTAACACTTCTGGCACAAACATATGTTGTTCTGATAAGTATAAACAGCAGTAAACACTGTAAACTAAAAGCACATTCAACAGAGTATACTGCAACCAGATAAATAGACAGAATTATTACTAAAGACAAGCTCATTTTTGTGTTTTTGTTCCTTTATGAAATTGGAAAGGGTATTTGTATACTCAATATGAAACTGAACAAAAATTCAAAAATTTTGATGTCCTTTATAATAGCTCCAAAAGTTGGCATATTCAGAAATGGTACTGGAATTTAAGATAACACAAGTTAATCTAAGGAAATATTAGTTGTTTAGAGTCTGCCACAATTCCAGTAGTAGTAAAATAGTACATAAAAGAATAAAAGTAATAAAATGTGTGGGGAGGTTAGGAGATGGCTTTTCTGTTGAATACTGTAAATGCAACACTGACAACTACTGGGTTTTATTAGTTAAACTGTTTAATATGATTGAAGAAAAATGAGTTGGAAATTTAGTGCAAATGTCTAAGATAACATTTATACTAAACAAATGTCTTTTTCCAGTTTGGGGTTGCCAAGCAGATCACTGCTCTGCAGACTGATTGCAGTGGAGTTTTATGGTGTCAAATTGCCAGGTCCACAGATTGACTTCCAGTGAAGTTTTATGGTGTTAAGTTGCTAGCCTGGCACTCAACCTTCACAGAAGGCATGTGCATGCATCTATCAACATGTCTTGAAAGCAAACTTGACTGCAGGGAAGACATGCCAACTCCACAGAGAAGGCACTCCTGCCAAGAATTGAACCGAAGAATCTGTTCTTGTGAGGCAACAACACTAACCACTGCACCACTGCAAGAAACATATTAATACCAAATTAAATAAAAGTACTGAAGATTCCATAAATTTTATGTCAACTTTATTATTAAACAGAGACACCAAAATTCTTGCAAAAGTACTGGCTAATAGATGAAATGGAACATGACCTAAACTAATTCTAAAATGGCAATCTGTATTTTCACACAATTGATAAATGTTGATCCGCGTCCAGCTTATTTTAACTAGAAAGGTCAAAGTGATGATACTCAACCAGACATTTCATCTGACTTCAGGAAAACATTTAATATAATTAACTGGGAACTTGTGTTGAAAATTATTATACATAGAAAGTTTAGTGGCAATTGTCTGCTTAGTTAAAAATGAATGTGCTGTTCAATGACCAAAAACAAGTTTATTAATTAGAAATTATTTGACAGATAGTATAAATGTTAATATGGTCACAGGCTAGCTGTTCTTGTGGACTATTTTAAACCTAACCAATTTCCTTTCCAAAAGTAAAAATCAAATGCAGTACCTTGTGACTGCATGGTAAACGCCTTAGCCATTTTACAATCCCACGGAGGTGATAGATAAAGTTGTCTAGGCTCCTCTACAGGTGATGAAGGGGAAATGGCTCGACTGTCAGTTGCCTGAAGAAAAAGCTACAGAGGAACATAAAGCTGATCCATGTTTTGTGAAGGAAATTACGTTGGGTGTGATTTCTAAGTGTGTACTGGCAATGATTCATTTCCTTTATGAGGTTTCTCCCTTCTTCAAATTGATGCAACTGTGGAATTGCTATATACAAGCTCATGGGTGTAAGTGACTTGCATCCCACACCAGAGGGTGCAGGGGGCCCCAGAAAAAATGCTTATGCTTAAAGTTTCAGGCTTGTTTGCAATTTGGAGATCCAGAGTAGAACTGGTTATCTAATTTCACAGATATTATTTATACTAGTTTCTAAAGGACTTGCTTAAAATAATTAGCATTTTAATGAGTGATCATGATTAAACTGCAATAAAAGAAAATACAAAATAGTTACTAGAGTAGTGAATGGAAGAGATTTGTGTGACAGTGGTGAATTACAGTTGAAATCTGATATACTTTAAGTTTCACAATAGGCAATTATCTTAAAGATATAACTGACAAAAATATTGAGAAAACTGAAGAGAAAATCATAAGCATTATTGCAAGATAGAATTAAAAGTCAATAATCTAATAAGGAGAGTTAAACATCTACACATCTGTGTTTAACTTTGTTAATTTATTAATGTAAGTAAAGACATCCCCTGTGACAGGGAATTTACCACTGAATTTCATGGCATTTTTACAACCAAATGCAATTATTGCATTTCTGTCTGTGTAGAGCATGCATGAGCTGCTGTCAGAATCCAATCCATGTGTGATCAGACTATCTTCCTGAGACAATACTACAGTAACCTCTTGTTGTCTACCATCCACTTGTAGTACTTTAGTTTGGAAACATCATGCAACATCAAAAAAGTATCTATAACATGCTTTTTAACACACCAGAGAATATATCCTGTTTCTCTGATAAAACAAAAAACCTCTAATAGTTTCTCGAAGAGTACTATTGTGTCTGATAAAATTAAAAATGTACACTATTATGCCATACTTGCGAATGACCTAAGAGATGATATGCATGGGATTTTTTACATTCTACATATTCCACTAGCTTTATTGCTGTAATAGATTTGACCTTCCAATATAAAAGCATGATCCATGTTTTTAAGAGTAACCACTCAGACTGGGCATTTCTCTTCAGCTGTAAGTATTCTGTGTCACTCTGTCAAGCAGTTTAAAACACTGACTACTATGATCTTGCCTGGAAACTTCCTACATCACAAATGGTATACTATGTTAACTGTATCTTGTAATCATGAGCAATCATTTCAACTACTACTCAATGAAATACTTCCAGAGATGATTCTATTCCAATGGATCATCTCAGAAATCTGTACCTATAAGAAGTTTTACATTTGCAAAGTTATGAGCTAGCTTTATCCAGTTTAATTTACCAGGAAAATAGATTACTATCTAGCACTGAGAAAAACTCAGTATTAGATGGCGAAAACAATATTCTCAGCAGTTCAAAGTGGATTATGTACTATTTTGATCAATATATTTGTCTTGAGGATTTTTACATATTCTGAATTTGTTTTACTTCATTCAGTCAGATCATTTTTCTTAACAGGTGCAGACAAGCCTTCTGCATACCTCAACCTTTGTTCAGTTCTGTTTCTAAGAGTTATATGAATTCTTGTTGCATGAATAACTTACACTGAATTAGGTGAAATCTTAATTTGGTATTCATCTGAGCAACACTTTAATCATATAAATAAAGCAGAATGACCTTGTAAAATATCAGAAGTATGATATCCTGAATATTTTGTTACATGAGACACTGGTACTCATGACTGCATTCCTGTTATTACACTGGTTAAGTATTCCTGGGCCTTTTATCATTTCAGAATTATTGAGAAATGTTCAGGAGAGATGTACACATTGCCATATTTGTCTTTTCATAATCTCATTTTGAGCAACATTAGAAATATTATTATGTATATAGTTAGAAATATTCCAGATACTGCCTGCAAAATTGTGCAGACTATTGTAGACTTCTGCATTATTTATTTTAATCATAATGTTTATTACAAGATTTATGGCCTGATATATTTGATTGATTTATGTAATTTTCCAGTTATGTTGCCTAGACCATTAGCTTGTAATTTCTCAGTTTATACTTACAAATAAGCAATTGATGCCCAAGGGCAGAAATGCATCCATATTAGACAAACCTGGCAATATTACGCAACATTTCTGCCTTGCTCTGCACTGTTCAGTCAACATTTAAATCTTGAAGCTCAGATTTATTTTTACTTGGTCATGACAAGTCCCAGAGAGACCTATAACTGTTAGTCCCACATTCATGAAGATTAAAGAAAGAATCAAAAGGACTACCCCAAATAATAAAATCACTATGCTCCTATTAAGAATTTTTTCAGGAAGCAGTTCCCTCATTACCTATGATCTCATACTAAGCACCCTCACTGTCCCTGCTACCTATATATACTACTGCCACAATCACTGTGCTTTGGAATAAAAGAAACACTCCAACGTGTCATTATCTCGTCTTACAATATATAAACTCAATTTTCCATTTTCAGCCTGTTTTTTCTGAGGGTTGTGTTTGCCTTTCTGTCGATTTTAAAGGAATCATATTTTTTCATATCATTGTGAAATGAGGTTATCCAGCATGTTTTCTTGTGTAGCAACTACACCTAGAATGAGTAACATTTTCCAAAACTTGACATTTATTATCAGTACTATCTTGTAAATTAGGTGAACTCAACCATTTTTTTATTTTATTTTGTTTTGTTTTGTTTATTTTATTTACTCTTTGAGGGTAAAACTTCCAAATACCTGTATTATATCCTCCCCTATACCACGAGGAAGGATTTGCACATTGAATATTTCACAGCTTGTCTGAACTTCTAATCACAGTAAGACACAGCTCATATTTTTGAAAGTAGATTTTCCAGCTTTCAGGTAGGTTGCCTTGTAGGTTTGAGACATTGGCAGTTGAAGAAATTACAGTCTTTGCCAAAATGAAGAAGTAAAGTCAATAAAATAGTGGTTCAGTGATCAGGTGAGCAAAAAGAACAGTACAAATTAAATTATTGCATATGAAAGTAAAATGTGATTTTTTTTCTTGAAAATTTATTGCAGCAAACATGACTCATCATCATTAAAGGTGGAAAAGGTGAACAAAAAACATAGAAGATAAATAGAGCACTATGGCTGGGTCTCTCATATTAAGTAAATAGTTAAATAACTGAGAAATGGATGCCAAGAAATTCACCCTGAGAGTGAAGCAAAGAAAAGCAAAACTAAAAAGATGAATATTGACCTGCATTTTGAGAAAATATAACAACTTAGCTATGATTAAACAGACTTGATCATAATTCTTTGCAGTAAATGAAGCTTTACCTGCTCCATGTGGTACAAGTTGCACACAAAGAAAGAAAGAAAGAGAGAAAAAGAAAGAGAGAGAGAGAGAGAGAGAAAGAGAAAGATGAATAAAAAAGTACAAGAGAACCAAATGTTTCACAGCTTTAAAAAACATAATGGACTTGGAGCTGCCACACAAGAGTTTGCAGTACATGAAGCTTTAGCTGTTCCAATGTACTAAAAGTCAGAGAAAGGAAAAAAAAAAACAGAAAATAGAAATAATAGAAGTATGAAGTGTTCAAAAGCTTTGAAAGCTGTAACACACACTTAGTACTCTGTCACAGGCAGCACCTTAAGAGAATTATATCTGACTGTTTAACAGCTTTAAAAGTTGTAATCTATTTCACAATGTCAAATACAGTAAGGAAGTGTGGCAGTCCAAAGTTAATTATGACTTTTGACTTTGAGATTACCAGTGCTGTACAGCTGTGTTTGTTATTTAGGCTCTAGTATGAGACTAAACCTTAACAGAGAGATATTTAACAAACTCTCTTAAAATAGTTTGCTAAGCACCTTACTTTTCACGGATCTCCCTATAAACCAAATTTTGTTATTGGCTTATATATCAGAATACAAAAACAAACTTTGTGGCAGTAATAGGAATACCTCTGAGGACAAGGAAGTCACATTCTGAACAAGAAAACCTCAGAAGTTAATTTATTTAGTTATGTATTTATTGCATTTGTTTACCATGATTTTTCAACTAGGCCATGCAAGACCCCTTTTCATCAGTGGCCTGGGGAGAAAAACTTTATGAGCATGAAACATTTATAAGTACATCATAGCTGAGCTAGCATTATAATTAGGCAAAATATGTGTCAGGTAAAATATTTCAGTTACATACAGACATACAAAAATAAACAGAGCTTACATAATAAACATCTTAAAATGCGTTAAACATATTATAGTACAAATCCGTAAGTAAATGTCAAATGCAATTTAATATTGCTATTTCCAAAGAATTACCATTATCATAGGTTCCAAAGCAGTAGTGCTTTGACATTAGAAAAGTAGATGGGAACAGGCATTTCTGGATTAAGAGGGAAGAGAGCTTAAAAGTCAGATACAGAGGGGAAAATGTAATTAGAGAAGAGAAGTCATGAGTGATGGTATAAAGGAGAGAGGAATAAGTAAGTAGAAAACATAGATAGGATTTTAGTTCATCGGCCAGTTGAGGCAGAGCATTGACACAATTGAGCATTTAGAAGATGAGCTAAATCCAATAAAATAGCCTTCAGAGACTGCCTTCTTCAGAATGTGACTTCCTTGTTCTCAGGGGAATGCCTGTTACAGCAGCAGCAAAGTTTGCATTTTACAATAAAAGTTGATAAAGACATTCTGTATCACAAGGAATACTGTGATTACATTCTGAACCAGGGAAGAAGAACACTTTATTAAGCTCCGTTTTGACATACGAAAGACACTTAACAAACTACAAAACAAAGTTCTACTACTAGAGTGCAATACAATAAAATTAGTAATAATGAAATATCTTCTGATGCTAAATGTAGTTTGGTATCTGATACCAGACAAGGGGTGCATACTGCTAAGAACACATACAGAAATAGCATAATGAAGAAGCAAGGGACATGGTGTGCATCTGCCAGAAGCTTTTTATCAACCAAACTTTAAGGACTCACATCATACATACCTTTTATTGGTAGCTCCCTCTTAAACCTGCACATGCAATTTTGCTACCATATATACTCACACATTCTTCAGAATTCCCTATCTGTCCTATCATTGTTTTCGTCCTCATCAATATTCTTTTATACGGCTTCACAGACATTCTTACAGATCTTGACTGAATTACAATAAGTTATGAAATAATTTACACTCCACGTGGGAGTGGCGGCTATACACTGCCATTCCTATAAAGACTTTAGTATCTTGCATATGTAATTTATTTGCTACAGTAAAAGCTTACAACCTTTATCTAAAATATTTTTTTTTCAGAAAAAATTCAAAATACACACACACACACACACACACACACACACACACACACATGCGCACACACATACATACATACACAAACACAAACACACACAAAAATACTCACACACAAACACACACACACACACACACACACACACACACACACACACACACACACACACACACACAAGATATTACTACCCCAGAAACATCCTAATCCATCAGTACATGTACTTACACATACACTCATATATATATATATATATATATATATATATATATATATATATATATATATATATGTATATATATATATATATATATATATATATATATATATATATATATATACACTCACACATACACAGACATGTAAACACACATGAATGGATACATGCACATTCACAAATGAATGCATGCCTTTGCATATCTGCACACATATAAATAAACATAGAATCCAAGCTATAGTCAGTTTCCTTTTCTATCTCTGTCTTTTTCTCTCTCTCTTTAGCACTATCCTGTATTCCTCATATCACCTGTTGCCCTTTGCTGATTTTACCTCAGCATAAAAGAAGCCACTTACACATGATAAAATCCTACCTAAAGTGCATGTATCATCTGAGGCCACCTACAATGAAATTTGTGATGGTTTTCAATATAACTTCAACCTATTGGTCAAACCATTGATATGAACATTTTACTTGGTATAATGTGAATCTTGTAAATGCCCACTTAGTACTGTCTTTTCATTATATGCTTGTTCTAAAGTTAAACACTGGCCTGGAACCAAGGTATTTATAATTTAAACAGTCCTGCGGATTCAATAATATGTGTGTACATGTCACACTAAGCATACACAGTCCTTTTGCATTAGAGCAATGAGCAGCTGTGCTCACTGAATATGCAAGCTGCTAAGCAAGCCTTCACATTCGGTAGGACCTGTTCATGGCCAAAACACTTGGTAGGTGCCATGAACAGGTGAACGGAGGCTTCAACACACAATATAAACAAGAAGTTATTCAGACACTTAACCCCAACAAGCAAGCACACAAGGACAGCACAATACAAGGCAAGAGCATGAATAGCATAATTAAATGACGGGAAACTTAACAAGGAAAGTGTATTTATATATAAGGAGATTAGTGCATAAAAACAGTATTTAAGTATATTTTTATCTATACAAGTAATGCTGTCCACTTAGGGATACATGTACTTAATAAAAAGGAAATGCTGACAAAGGATGTGAGAGAGAGAGACAGAGCTACATTGTAATAAAGTGGAGTAAATGTGATATATGCAAAACTTATTTAAAGTGCTGAGTTGATATAAGAGCAAGGAAATTAGATACAGGGCATATTGCATGTACTGCACTTATTGCATGTCACATGTGTCTCCAGAAAGTTATATGTTGTAACCAGAAAATATGCTATAGTTCCCACTTATCCTGGAAACAATAAATAAACATTACAGCTGTTGCCCAATGCACTTTAGAAGTGGATATTTTATTGTCATTTGTTGTCACTTGTAACCATGGAGAGGTTATTGTAAAGTTAAAATATTGTTAGCAAAGCATAAATTGTATATTTATGTAAATTATACAATGGTTTCTACACTTGCAGAATCTAAACTGTATGTTTTCCACTATACATTTCCTGATACATGCTCAGTAAATTGTGGTATTTACATGATTATATTGAGAATGCCTAGCTACAGCCATGTCAAATGTGCATGGAACTAGTCTGCCATTGTAATGTTTACTGTGAGAGTGATCAAAGGCAGGGCCTATTTGGACCACTTTGATGGGACTGACAAGCTGACCACTTCACTTACCACCCCACCCTCACTCCAACCTTATTCTACCTTTTGGCATCCTAGACCTGAGATTATTTCATATTAGGTATCATGAATATATAATATTACTATTTATTAAAGCCAAAATAATAATTTTATTTATTATCTTATATTTCGTTAAAAACAACATATTAAACTAGAAGTACAGTGTCAACATATCTTGGCAAGTTAAGTATTCTGCACGTACCACCATCTTTGGGAGGTTTTTGCAGATAACACTAAGCACACAGTGCTACTTTTAAGTAAGCTTAATTGAAACATGAAACCTGGTAAGTACTTCTGACTCATCGCAGTTTCTAACTCACATCTTTGCTCAATATACTGGATTGTCAGGAAGTCAGTACAACTGAGTGACTGAGTGCTAATTGGTCTGATGGTTATCGTGGGATAGAGGACACAAAGCACATGGAAACTTTGTAAACTCAGTTATGCATTCCCATATAATAGAACCCATTTTTTCCTTCATGGGTTTCCAATCACCTCTTACACCTGCTTTGGACTGTTTGGAGTCCCTGGCCCAGTTTATTCTCATATAGTCTGTATATTTCCACAAATCCATATAAAACTGTTGTTCTTCTACAGAATGATTAACAATAATAATATAATAATAATAAAAATAATAAAAGTGAACTCAGATGTCTCCTTAGAATTAGCATTCTTCATACACCTCCACACATAACTATTTCATAGAGTTTAATTTTAGTTGCTTAATTATTTGCTAAACCAGGTAAGTGGACTAATGCTTATAGATCACCTCCATCCACAGCTCAGGCCATAATGGTAACACAGAAATGTTATGATAGTTACTAAGCAGTTACTATGTTTTTACAGGTGGGAAGAAATCAGAATGCCTTAAGTAAATCCATATGAATGTAAGACAGGGCATACAAAATCTTCACTATTTGTCCAACTTTCTCAAATACAATCCCCCCTAAACTTCTTCCCAATCTAGAACAACCATTTTCTACTTTTAATTTTTTTGACTGCACCCCCCCCCCTGCCATTTTTTATGCAAATCTGAGGCTATTGAGTCCTCACAGTACCTTTGTGAGTAAGACGGTTTCTGTTATTGCTTTTCTGTTTTGCCCAAATGGAATCATTATTCAGTCTACCTCTGCCTCACTCTATTCAACATACACACCTTGGGGGGAAATTATTAAAGCCTACATGGATGTATTTGCTATGTAGGCATAGTAGCATGGTGCTTACATGAAAGTAGGCAGATGTGAGATCCAGTAAAGGGAGCCGAGGGGCTTGCATGAGTGTGCGAACACTGAAGTGTCCATGGCATGCAAATCACCTCATAAGCAGGTGAAATGCATGCAATGAGGCAGGTAGAGTGATCCAGCAAGCAGACAGGCAATCGTGCAGACCCTGTGTTGGTGTTGGTAATGTACACAGAAATATTCCTTGCACAGGAAGTAAAAATGACACCAGGAGTTGTAAAAGTGTAGATGCAGTTGCAGATATAGTATAGAGGACAGAGATATGTGCAAAAGTAACCATTATGCATCCAAAACCATATGGAAAATAATGTAAAATATATATTTTTTAATACCCTGTTTATGTTTGAGTGGTGCACTGCAATACAGAAACATGCCATTCTGGCAAAAAAAATATAAAAAACAGAATTTGTGAGTTTGTAACAGTCATACATTAGAGAACCCTGTGTGGAGTATGTACAATGTAGGACTGCTGTGGTTGCTAATGAGGCAGGGCCTGAATCCATGTAATTATCAGCTACTGCTCAGGGATCAGTATACAAATAAGCTGGGGTTACTGAATAGCACAAATGGGTATCTGTGTACACAGATCCATTCCATGTAGGCACAGAACCATGTTGGTATCCACACAAGAGGTAGCCGATATCAAAAGGTGGTGCATCCACAAACTTTTAAGCTTATTGGAGCTCAGCAGTGCCTATTTGCACGGCACACTGCTCTGTTCAGCAGGGGGGGGGGGGTCTGTGACTACTAAGCTTTGTTTACCTTAGGGGCACATGTTTCAGTGGGTTTGAGTGGGTTTGCACAGAGCTTAGCCCTACTGAGCATGACCCTCCATGGGGGTGTGTCTACTGACTGCTAAGCTTTGTTTATCTTTGTGGTGCGGGTTTGTGCAGCACACCACAGTGCTCAGCAAGGAAGGCTATCAAAAAAAAAATTGGTTGAGAAAGCCAATGATATATTAATTACTCATGAGCCTTGTTTCACTTAAACTAAGACCATTAAACCCCTTAATGATGTACTTGGCAGGAGGAATGCATCATAGTTAGGCAATCACACAGAGTACACAAACAGCAGAGCACTATAAAGTATGCATATACCCTACAATCTGATTTTTCCCCATACTCTGCACTATTGGAGTACAGACTTGGGAATTTTAACCTAGAGAATGCTAGGGGCTGCTACACATCTGCTACATATGTGTGTGCTAGATGCTGAGGAGAATGTAGCAGCTGCTGCTGACCATAGACCTAGACAGAGAAAAATAAGCGTGTTTTGGCCCAGATTAACCTACCAGGAGCTACATGAGCTGGAGATTGTAGAGCACTACAGGGTAGACAGGGACATACTACAACAACTCAGTGAGCTCTGCCGCCCTCAACTAAGTCCCAGAGCCAACAGAAGTGAACCTATCCCAGTGGAAACAAAGGTATGTTTAGCCTTTAGCATACTAGCTACAGGAACTTTCCAAAGACCAACTGGGGACATGATGGGGGTCTCACAGGCATCTGCTTTCTGGGTAATCCACCAGTTCCTGGATGCCATGCTAACAAATGCCAGTGAACACATTTATCTTCTTCCCTCCCCTGAGGACAGGGACAGCAGTATGAGACTCTTCTAACACGTAGCACACTACCCTGAGGTATTGCGTGTCATAGATTGCACTCATGTGCACATCTAGCCACCATTTGGTGAATAGGGTAGAATCTATGTCAACCACAAGGGATATCATTCCATCAACTGCCAGGTCATGTGCAATGTCAAGGGCACACTCATGAATGTGTGTGCTGGCAGCCGTGGCAGGTATCATGACTTCCATATCTGGCATGCATCACAGCTGTACCAGATGCTTGCTAGGGGGGACTGTGATGCCCCTGCACTGACCCAGTAATCAAGGAACCTCAGTCTTTACCACTGGCAACAGTGAGGGATGTACACAATAGGAGGATTACACACACAGTAAATTACAATTTCCCTTAAGAGCACACAAAGATCACAGTTAGTCTGGGGGCTGGTTTCTCCTTCTTTCTTCATATCCCCAATAAGACTCCCAATGGAACAGCTATAGGGTTAAGATCTCAGCAAAGGGGTCAAGCCAAGACCTCCAGCACCCTCTCTGTCCAACCAGTGCTTCGTGTCCCTGCCCAAGTAGCTGACACACACACACACACACACACACATTTTTTGATTTGATTTATATATAAACACACACACACACACACACACACACACACACACACACACACTCCTGAAGAAGGCTGGCACAGGTTTACTTATTATGCCCCCTTCTGCCCAGACTATAAGGTAGTTATCACTGCCACCAACCCCTACTTATCAGCTACTATAAAGGCCCTTACAAAGGGTGACCAATCCTACTGTGTAATGTTACAATTATCCAAATGGTAAGTTTTACCAAGATCAAAGCTATTAGAGTGGCCTATACAGTGTCACCAAATACATATGCAAGTACTCTAAGAGCTTAAATATGCCTCACAAATAACAGCTAAAAAAAGATAGGTTTAAATATATTAAATAATAATAATAAAAGAACAAGACAATACTCAATCAACACAGTAACTACAGACTTCAGAATCACAGGAAATATTTTAAAGCAACATTGCAGGTCAGTCTCAAATAAATACAGAAAACATCTAAATTAATCTTTACTATATTCCTATCTATCTCTAAAAGAAATTATTGCACCCTATATTTACTTACAGAGCAAGGTAGATGCAGAAGTGCTTAATGGATGTTTCTAGGTCCAAGACAAGATACAAAATGCCCAGTCTCCCTCTCTGAGTGAGTTCTTAAATTAATATCACATATTACTGCTGAGTTAGCCTGGATGACATCACTCTTTGGCACCTGCCCTCAGTTTCCACGCTAACACAAATTTAACAAAATTTAACATTTCTATGTGAAAATACATCTCTCAGATGTTTGCTCAGAACTGGAAGTTGTAAAACAATTAACACTTTTCCATGTGCAACCTAGTAATTATTTATGTTTCAGGACAATAGGAAAACCTCTAGCTCTAGACATTGTGTTTGTTTACTGAGAGATACAATTATAAAACACTTTACTTTTCAATTTATTTTCTTAATGTTTTGCAAGTTAACTCTGTATGTTCCAGCTTCTACTATTAAAATATACATTTGCACATGTATATAGTTTACATACATTTCTGTTCTTTTTCAGTAGGGTACACTGTAGTTATATTCTTGAAGCTCAGTATATAACATACAGTTCAACACACACTTCTGCACCAGTATATACACATAATATATAGTTATCTTACATTTGTAAAACAAGTATATGAATCATATTAATATTCACAAATGACACATGACTACCCAAAAATTCCAGATAGCTGGGCTGGCAGTGTCACAGGGACATCCCACACGGCCATTTACTTGGGGATGCTGGCTACACATTGAAACCGTGGGTGATGACAACCATTAGAAATGCACACACACCCACTGAAGAACGCCATAAAGAGGCACACTCACAAAGCAGGAACATCATAGAGAATGTGTTTGGGCTGTTGAATTCATGGTTCTGATGCCTTGATATATCTGGTGGAGCCTTGCAGTACTCTCCAGCCACATATGCACAGATGTTTACAGTATGTGCCATGCTATGCAATATGATCCTGCAGAAACAGCTGCAGCAGGATCAGAAAAGGGAAGGGATACACAGCCCCCCCACCAGTGCCTGTGTCACCACAGCCACACCCACAGGGGGACTCCATAGAGGAACCCCCAAGGCTGTCCCTGTATGCCAAAGTAGGTGTGCCCAGTATGCCCTGGCCTTGGCCAAGAGACAATGCATAGCAAATGCACTGACAACCTAGGGCCCTAGGGACTGACACCATACTCTGACTCACATACATATCAGTAAAAATGATGCCAGCCAGGTCACACAATCTGTACCTCACCATCTATATGCTGTGGACTGCCTGCATCAGACAGAGTCAGACCCAAACTACAGGTCTGTCACCTGCTGCATTAGCAAGATAAGTCAGTCTCTGTACACCACTTGTAAGGGGTACTACAGTATAATAGGATATGCATGGACCTGCCACATGAATGCAAGGGAGTATAGTGGGCTATGTTTACTGTGCTACTGGGCTACTTGCAGAGATATATATTGGAATACGGGGCTACTTGTACAGATCTAACAGCCACTTGGAACAACAGGTGATCTGTTCACTAGTATGTGCCCCATAATAGCCACTAGGCCAAATGGCTGGAAACTCCATGACAGTAGTCCAGGGAGATGCCAAACTGTGGGGTCACAGGACAGTCACATGACTGTCTGTGCCAGCAGAGTATAGGCTGATCATCCACCACCCCAAACACATCAGTGTTGCCATATGACTGCTGTAATAATAAGTCTGCAATGATATACCAGCAGACTAGAAAATTCCCTTATCTTATTGATAGTGTGAGGGAGGAAAGATCTGTCTCTGTTGACTGGTGTGGGTCAGTGGCACAGGGACAGTAGCATGCATGATGGCACTGATGGTTTGAATCTAGGAGCATCCAACATCTTTTGAATCTGAGGTACTCATATGGTGGTAGTCCCACAGACTGTCAGAACCCCTCAATCTGTTACTACAAGAAAGCTGGACAAAGCCAGAGTGAATGGTGACACAAAGGGCCATACCTACAGACAGACATTATATACACTCTGAGTAACCTAGCAGGTGGCTAGTTTAACAGCAGGCTGCAACAGGTCAGATTAGCTGCAGGATATAAAGGCCATCAGTTAAATGTGTTAGTAGGTACAACAAGTCAGTGACAGATGTGCAGTATAGCTCTGAGAAACCACAAATGTATGAAGAACACAGCAGAGATATGGGGCAAAATGTAGGTCATTCTGAAAAACATGTACAGGGAAAGGTATACAGACTGTCACCCTGTGTGTGGTGTTTCACCATGTACTACAATCAAATACCTTTCAACCTCTTACAGCAGGAAATCTGTTGAAATAAAGTGAAGAAAAGTGGGACCAGGTCCCACAACTTGAGACGTATTTTAAATAATTGCTCCTACAAACGTAGAATGTAGATAGAATAACAGGTCTTGCATTTGTATGACTCTCCTGCTGTGCATGAAGTCTGAAACTCAAATATCTGTCAGTATTAATTTATTTCACTCTTGACTGATTTGCCACTAATATACTAGAAAACAACACTATTATGTGAAACAGGCCAGAAATATGCTGCAAGAGTCTGGATAGTCTGTGAAGCTCTATACAGTTCTGAATTTTGAGTCATATATTAAGATTAGCAAACAGTGGGGGGATGTCTTGGACAATATCAGGCAACTGCAGTACTGTGGTAACAGGTGTAGCAGTCAATGGCCTGCAGCACACAATAATCCTGGACTGGACTACAGGTAGCTCTGGCCTGGAGTCACCCTGTAAGTACTGACAATCACACTGAGCATGCTCCTACATTTAGCTAACTTGAGTCCAAGTCTGTTGCCTCTACACCCATATATGATAACAAGATGTATATATAGCTATATAAAGTACAGTGATACATAGACTCCTCATATACTTCTACAGAGCACATTTATTTTACTGACACACACAACTACAGTTAAGGAGACAACCCTGTTATACACATTGATATAGATATGGGTGGGGATGAATATTCCCACATACCCCTGAATGCTGCAGTTATCTGCAGATACATATCAAAAAACTGTCTGATAGCACCAGACTAAGGCCACAGCAGTACATAATCCAGTCACCCACAGACCTCTAAGCCTGCAGGCTGTCACCCTGCAGACAGACATAGGTACACAGGTGGTGTAATGTACAATGGTGCAATGCAGTCCTCAGACAGGCCATACTAGCCCTGGCCACATGTATGCTTATCAAACTGCAAACAGCCACATATGGCCAGACTGGTATGTATGCAAATATAGCAGGGATATTACCAGGTATCCCACCCCTAGGACACTAGATACAATAACAGTACCAAGCAGTATCACTCTGCAGGGCATGCACACTGTCTAACAGAAGGCCACTTTGTGTACTCCACAAATACTGTGTCTGCATCAACATATGTTCAATAGACATAACCTGTGGTGTGTGCAATAGATGCTTTGAGCTGTAGTGTAATAATAGATCAGTAGGAGTTCTAATCTCGCATTCTCCAACTCTGTGTGTGTGTGTATTAATGTATCCCCTCTATGGACATGCCCATATGGGCTGTTTCTGTGCAATGGTATGCATTTTATGGCTCTTTGACTGGCTGCTGGCCTTTAAATTCCCTCCTCTACAAGGCCTGCAAAAGTCATCCACCTTATGAGCACTGGTTGATTACCTAACAAAGGATAAATTCTGTGGCACATGCAATAAGTACTGTAAGTTATAGTGTGCAATTTTTAGATAGGTAGGAGTTCTAATCTCACATGATCCAGCTCTGTGTGTACCTATATCCCCATGCAGCACTGCAGGCAAGCCTGTATAGGCTATCTCTTTGCAATGGTTATTACATTTTATGCCCACTGACTAGCTCCTCAACATTGGCCTCTGTTACAAGGCCTGCTGATGTCATCTACCTTAAGAGCACTGGCTGAAATTGCACTGTCAGATAAACAGTGTGGCACATGTGATAAGCTGCAGTGTATAATACTAGATAAGTAGAGCTTCTAATCTTGCAACATCCAACTTGTGCATGTAAATTTCTCCCCTAACAACATTAGAGATGTGGCCTACTCCTTTGCGTTGTTTATGCATTTTATGGCCTTGTGACTACTTCTGGCCCTAAATTCCCTTCCTCAACATAAGCATAATTGATGTCCACCACCATCTACAGTTGTACATGCAGACTACCCAGGTGACATGTATCAAGGGTAGTAGAGTGTGTCACAGGGTATGAAAGCATGATGGCGCTGACTGTCTGCATTGTCCCTGACACACTGTTCTACACATATGCACCTAGGGATCCATGCACATATACTGGCATACCTTGTTGGCATCATATCTCTGCTCTGCTGCCTTACCATCCTGTGCTGCTGTATTGCCACCATGTGTCCATAGTTGCACCACTCAGACTCCTGGATAAAAACATACACAGCTCTGTGACACACCTATCATTCTGTAACACTACCACCAGTGTACCATCAGGTAATAAATATACATGATGTTTGATGTGTAGTCTGGCACATGCCAGCATACAGTACCTGTAGTGGCCCACAACTGCCATGGCATAACACTACGTCACTACACAAACACATGTAAAGTTATGTAGTCACCCTGTGCATCAGACACATGTATGCAGGTCCCTGCATCAATGGCAAGGGTGTGGTGCACATAGCATCACAAGCAAAGAGTGTGGTGTAGGGGTGCCAGAGGCCTAGGCTGTGCAAAACAGTTGACAGGATGTGCGTGAGTCAGGAAGGGGTGCTGGTTTCATGGGCCATGGAGAGGTGCTGTGTGTGTCTTTAGTTGACCTGAATGTAGCAGTAGTGTTGGAGTGTGTGCATGTACACAGTCAAACTCAGTGCTAGCCCTAAATGTGTATATGGTGGACAGCAGTGGACTGTACATGGTAGAGTTTACAGTTCACCATCTCCGGTCATGGGAACTGGATTCACCAGGTGTAGCATGGACAGCACCATGCCCAAGGTCAGATGTGGTGCTAGTACCTGATGGTGACTGCTGTCTGCTGGGTCTGTGTGCCCTGCGGGACCACCCAAAAACACATACCTATGGCCTGCCACATCATGGTGTGGACAGCACACCTCCCTCTATAGCACTAAAGATACTGTTACAATGGGAACGTGAGTGTGCATGGCCACATGGACTCCCAGAAAATGTTGTTGCTGTCATACATCCACGTGTCAGATGCCCCACCCTAACCACATGTCCCAGCACAGACAATTTGTGCTCAAAGACAAACACTGTATCAGCCCACTGTCTGTCCACTACATTAGTGAAATGATTTATGGCATCACCAATGCAGTAGAGGCAGTCATGGATTTCAGACTGTGCTGCTAATCCTAAACATCCATCTGGTGTTGTGTTCAGCTCATGCCTGTACCTCCATGACAGCCCAAAACATGCATTGAGTGACCCATGATGTTACACCTGCAACAGGAGGTGGATAGGCAGAAGTCCTCCTTTGAGCACCCCTGTCAATCTGCCTGTGTGGGACCTCACCAGCTCTCTGGCTATGTTCAGTGTCTACACTCACTGATGCCATAGTTCTTACACTGTCCTTTACTATGCCACCACCCTCAGAGTGTCCAATATCTGTGGCCTCTGGTGACTGAGCATGTGTGGGCATACTGACTGTGTGCATTGACAATGGGGGCTGAAGAGGAATGTTAAACTCTGGGACAGATTCAGACCCCAACAACTCCACCTGTGCATCACTATGGCCACCATCATCATCAGAGTCTGATGAGACACTAACATCAGGTTGTGAGGGAGACAGACTCCACCCCCCCCATTCACCTGCGAGAAGCAAGACAAAAGCAATACATTACTACCTGCACTATTATGTATGGTAACCCACACAGACTCATACAGTTGAGGATCCACAACTGCATTATGTCCCACATCTTCTCATCTCTGATCCCATGCATAACACACAAAGTCACAGCAACATACACAAGCAAGTCAGGCCCTTTATAACATGCATGTCACCTACATCCAGTTAACATTGCCAGTACAATACTCCTGTGAGATATGGAATATGACAGTATGTGACAGAATTGCACATAAAACCCAGTACACCTATCTTGAAAATGATATACCCATTGTAGAATCACTGCCTCAGGTATGTACCATCTCCCTATTGTGTTTGAATGGGCATCTTGGAGTAATTGCCTCTTGTATAGCAGGCTGTGCAGTTGCTCATAACTATAAATGCAAACATGTTAATCTTTGTACAACTACACACCTGTAATTCCCTAAGCTATGCACTGTAGTTAACTGCTCTGAAATGGAACATACAGCTATTCTACTTTGGCTAAGCACAACAGTTGTGCATAAGGCAAAATGGCAGCCTTTAACTTTCATAGGGTATATATGATCTGTAAAACAACAGTATCACACTTACCAGGTACAGGACCATGGATTCCAGACTTACCAGATAGACCTATGAAAAGGTGAGGGAAAGGTATTGTCAGCAACAGCAAATGTTGCAGTGTTACAAGGTAATATGTGTATATAGCCACATATACAGTAGGTAATGTAATACTGGCTGTGACACCCATTGTCTGCATTCATCAGTATGTCCATGGCTTTCAAAAGTAGTTTTTCTTCAGCAGGGTCCCAGCTGAACATATGTCTTTGCCACTGATGCCTTAGCAGGTGTGTTTAAACATGTTTCTGATAAAACGGAACATTTACCTGGTATCCCAGGCCTGACATACTGCCATTATTATTTATCTGGTTGTCTACTGGTGTATTTTTGCATCAGAATCCCAGGTACACTCCCATTTTCCCATTAGGTTTAACTGTAGTCTGTCAATGGAATCAGTATGTTTTGCTGGAAACAGCTGTTTTAATTAAGATTTCTGTGACGTAGTTGGTTAATGTAGTAGGCTGTAACTGAGCATCTATATTACAACATCGAAGCTTTAGTTCATCGAATAACTAAAGCTTGATCTTGCAATATCGAAAGCTAAAATTGTCAAATGTCCGCTTCAACCAAGGGAAACACTTCCTTTGGCTGAATCAAAAAAAAAACTTTGCATCCGAAATCAAGTAGGGGGCTTCACCCCCACAACCCCTACCTAAATATACCAACTCTGAGATCACTCCAAATTGGATAAAAGGGGAAAAATCCACAGAATGGCCAAGGGAATTCCTTCCCTGGGTTAAATCGGCTGTTTGACAATTTACGGTTTTGATATTACAAGTTTGAGCATTACTTATTCGATTAAGTAAAGCTTCGATCATGTAATATAGAACCATAATTGATAGGGGGCCAGGTCTGAAACAGGGCATATGTGATTGTTTTGTACATGTGCCTAATAGTGTGAAAAACACATAAAATCATTAAGGCTCATTAAAGAGCATGTAAGCAGATTTCCACAGTGCAGTGATGTCACAGCACTTCGCTTAGCTCCACTCAAACCCGCACTAAAAAATTAAAAAGAAAAGAAAAAGAGTGTGATAGGACAGTGGTGAAATGGGAGCAAGAAGGGGGGAAACATAGTGAAAGGCAGGTAGGGATGAGCAGGAAGGGTGTAGGAAAGAACCATAGCTTTCCATTTCTTGTACAGCAACAGCTGTGCATTTTGACAGATTTTTGTGGATGAATTTGGACTCTCAAACCCCAGAGAGAGGGGTGAGGACATCATAAATGTGTTGTCAAACTAAGTAGACAGGTGCCCATTTTTTTAAGTGAGATTGGAATGTTGGGGAAGGGATATAGGTACGTGTGGGGA
The DNA here is from genome assembly GCF_019279795.1 of Protopterus annectens. Taxonomy (NCBI): domain Eukaryota; kingdom Metazoa; phylum Chordata; order Ceratodontiformes; family Protopteridae; genus Protopterus; species Protopterus annectens. The sequence goes on from NC_056727.1 coordinate 1,046,324,435, forward strand.
GGTAAGTTGGGTAGGAGAGGATGCAACTGCAGACAGACAAGACAGCAGACAGGGGCGGTGTGTGACACATGAGGGGGTAAACACCTTGGATGTGGAGGGTGTTGTGGAATTGGAAAAGCATGTGCCTCCAGACAGCAGCAGTGTGACTGGCATCCCCACCCATAGGCATTCAACACTGCTTCTTCACTGCCCCAAAGATGGCTGTGCTGGATTCTGGATGCCAGGGCCAGCCTGCCCCACCAGGTTGGCCAGTGTGCCCTCAATCTTGTGCAGGCGACATCCATAGCTCTGATGAATGATCCTGCATACCATGGCCGGTAGATGCTGTTTGGTGACTACCGCCCCTCCACCACCACTCCCAGGAGGAGGCCGGGCCCCGCCCCCTGACGCGGTTCCATCCAAAGGTGGTGCAGGGGCAGCAGAGGAGGCACCACCAGCCAGGATTGCAGATGTGGTAGGACCTGATGCCATGGCCAGCTGAGGTAGGGTAGGCAGATCACCAGGAACCGACCTACCCTGTCATACTGTGGTGATGGAGGTATAGCAATAAGTATAGGTTAATTATGAACAAAATCATTGTTAGTAATAACAGCAGGCCAGGAAATTGGAAATAAACCCATTACATTTCAATGTATATTATGAGAAACACAATGATAAATAACAGAATAGTCAGTATATTAACAGCATGCCAGTAACAGTTACAACATAAGATCAACAAAATAGGTAGTTCAACAAGATATGTTAATATAAAACCATATTAATACATAACAATAATAAAACATGTGCCCCAAAATAAAGTTTAATGTAGCAACATGTGTTAATAGTAAACCATAACCAATGAATAACAACAATGAATAAATGAAGATAAGAGGTGGGGAGACAGAGAGAAATACAGTCCATTAATACTATTATAGGCTATATAGTTGACAACAATACTGCTATCTTCTCTACAAGTCTGTCCTTTCTTTATGTGTACAATTGTCCTATAGCTGCTGTAGCAGGTACATACCTCTCAAGCTATCCACATGGGACAGTATGGGCCAAGCTGTAACAACTGCATGTATGCAACTACACAGAACACTTGCACATCAGATAGACCTATATAACTAACAAGGTGCAATGTGGACTGATGTACTGATGATACTTTGCTATTTACATAATCATGTCGATGATAAATCTGTGACAGAGGGATTACACACTACTTAGTACATTACATGACACTTGACATACATGTACATACACAGTACAGAAACTAAACAACTATCATGCCTTGCTTGGCAGGCATGGGGATAGAGCCAAATAGCAGTGACTGCAATTTATTGCTACATAGCACCGAGATTCGAACCCCGGTCTGTGTGTGCCAAAATGTACATCATACAGAGCAGTTAATAGACTGAGCAACTGAGTCACTCCCAATTGATGATTGACTTATATTTGCCTAGAGCTCACCTGGAACCAATATATGACCTGATAATAGTAGTGCAATGTTATACTAGACTGCAGTGATAGTTGAACACACATGCCTGAAATTCAAGCATGACAGTGATACTAGGTAATCTATACATTACTACATAGAATGCAGGTGTACAAAATAGATTGTTTGTGGGTTGAGCTATATGTGAAGTTAACAAGCAATATCAGAGTATGTGTTATTATTTGCAGTCTACAGCTATTACACCAGTATAATTGACTGCAGCACCATATCTCACATCCTGACTGCATATAGCTGAAATGCAATGGTGAATACAAGACAATCCTGATGTACACAATTTACCTTGGTGTTATTAGTATTGGTTCATGTGTTATTGCAGAACAGTTGGCATAATTCATTTCTTACCAAACAGCTCTAAATCTACACTTATTGCACAACAGACTTTATTGGATATATCTTCATGCAGGTGCTGGTATTGTTTTGTGTTCTATTGCAGAACAGTTGTCATAATTGATTTCTAGCAAAACAAACCTAATTCCACACTTATTGCACAAAAGACTTTATTATAGATACTTTCATACAGTTACTGGTATAGTTTTGAGTTTTTATTGAACAACAGTTGTCATCATGCAGGTGTTGCAATACAGCTGTAATTCCACAGTTATTGCACTACAAACTTTATTGCCTAATACTTTATTGTGGTTAATGTTTTAGTCTTTCCTGCTTATTGCACTACAGTTGGTAGTATGCACTTAATGCAGTACAGCTGTAGGTTCACATTCATTGCAATACAGTCTTTACTGTATATACCCAATCCCAGTTAATGCTTTACTCTTTCTTTCTTATTTGAGTATAGATAACAAAATACATCCGTACTCAGCACACTCATGGTGCAACCTAACCAAGGGCCAATCATGCTTCTCAATGTTGTTAGCCCTCTCCTCCACAGCTGTTGGGAGAGAAGCACACCATTTTGCATACCAGTTTATCAGACATTAAGATTAGGTATTGGTGAAACAAAGATTAAATTATTTACAAACGTGTGGGGCATTCCCTGCCCAAGCTTCTCAGCCCCAAGTATCTAAACTTTCTACACTTGAGGTTGTCATGGATGAACCTGCTAACCTGTGTGCAGGATACCAGTCACACTGGTGAGTTCAAGTTCCATCCGGTCCTAGGCTTCCACCTTGCACTCTCAGCCCTGGAACCCTCCTGCAGCAGCTGGTCATCATAGTTTTTCACCAGGAGTCCAACCATAACCCTGGACTCCTGAATGCTCCACCACTGCACCTGGAAGTGCACACCCTGTCCAATGCCAGCCATAGTCATTACACAGGTAGAACACCAACAGATTATGCTGTATTCCTGCCGAGTGAGATTAATATAACCTGTTTTCCCACCGTTAAACACCATTGGGCAACATTTAAAAATGCAGCACATCACTTAGCACTACTCAAACCAGCTCAGCTCAACCAAGCAGTGCTTAGCAGTACTTCATGTTGCAAAAACAAGCTAAGCGGTGCCAAGCAGTGCACAAACATTATCAGCTGTAATTTTGTTTATGCAGTACTTAGCAGGTCTTAGTAGAGTTTAGCTGAGTGCAGCAGGCCAGAATTTGAAAATAATTTGCATAATTTGTATTTTGAAAATAAATGTTTACTTGCCCTTCCATGTACACAAACCTCCTGCACATAAGACCATAACTCTACTCATTTAGCTATATAGATATGTAGACTTTTGCTATCCCTCTTCGTATGCCTCTGAGCTACCTATATGCACTGCTGAGCATTACGCCACGCTGCGCAAACCTGATCAGCTATGCTTAAACATGACTTTTAAATAAATAATTAAATGCATCCGGTTTCTATTTTTAGATGTCTGGCAGTTGTCTTGGCACTGCTTAGCATTGCTGCACTTTGAGTTGTGCTGAGCTAACATGCTTTTTAAAAAAAAATTAAACAAAAAAATAAATTACATTGATATAATACTATTGGACACTGCATGGAGTGTGTTACTCATCTGTGGACAACGTTAGCAGCAAACTCCTTACACTGATTCAATAACTGCATTCCATGGATCTCCCTTGGCAATGCTCCATGATTAATATGCATGGTGCACTGCCAAGGGGGAACCGAGTACATGGACATGGTAACATTCCATGTAGGCTCTACACTATGCCTACATGGATTTTATTAAATCCTCGGGACAGTGTTATGGCAAATATGCTCAAATAAGAAGCATGAATATGTTATATACAAGTACTTGTTCAGTATGTTGCATTACCAAAGAAACAAAAAAAATTACACATCCTTTTATTAGGACAGCTATCCAACACTGACTATAAGCATAAAAATATGTTTGACATCTTTAGTCATGGCAAACTTCTTGCAGCTTTTTCTCCGTCATTTAATCAATGAAAAGTGTGTGTGTGTGTGTGTGTGTGTGTGTGTGTGTGTGTGTGTGTGTGTGTGAGTGTGTGAGTGTGTGTGTCTGTCTGTATCTGTGTGTCTGTATGTCTATGTGTAAATGCTATATTGCCTGAAGAGTATAGTTAGAAATATGAATCAAATTAGAAATAAATAAACAAATAGATGCACAAAAAATGAATCCTGATGTATCTTAGCCAACTATTCTTTTTGGAGCGTATAGTGCAATATTGCCCATAAGTGGCATATCTCCTAAGCCTTCTTTTCAGTACTACTAAGCTTATAGTTATGCTTACTGGATTCATTTCCATGTCTCAGATCAATGCACATCAATGTAGATTAAAATCCACTGAAGAAACTGAGTTTCCAGCATCTTTTCTGTCTCACTGTATAGCCTTACTACATTCATGTTCATAAATTCTAAAGTGGAACATACAGTAGAAAATGTGTAGGAATACAGTCCATTTTAGAGTCTGATCACTGGTTTGCCAAGCTCATGAGATAAAATAAATGAAGCAAAGTGACATTATCTTGAGGTATTTGTATTTATCCCACAGAAAGGAAGCTGGTAGTCATGGAAACTGCAGCAAGCCACATCTATACAGCTGACAGATCTTGGTACATGAATCTTATTTCCTTTTGTGATATATAAAATAAAAAATGGCTTTACAAAAGCTATGTTGTCTTCTTCTGTGGGTTTTTGGTTCTTAGCTGTCTTTTTGTGCTATGATAAAATTTTAAAAAAGCATTAATAAATATAATGAAAAAATCTGCATAATATTAAACCAGTCAGATTTAGATTGACTTAATTAGGTGTAAATCTGCCTGGAAGAAGAGTTTTTTTTCACTAGTTTTATTGTAAGCAAAAATCTCATCTAATCACACCACCAGCAGCTCTGGATTTTCTTCATAAGACATCTGACCAGTAAAAGGATACACTATACAAGTATACAAACTACAAGAAACATTGCCATCACATACCTCTGATAAGACAAATAAACACACATGGCAAAAATGGAGCACTAAACTTTTTTTTTTTCTTTTTCTTTTACATATTAATTTTGGCTTACACCACTGTGTTATTTTGAAAGTTTCCTGGTTTACAGTAAAGTACCTCTGTAGGTTTCAATGTCATCTTCCCTGCCTCATTGAAAATGTCAGCATATCCACTTGTAGCAGCCATGCCAAATCATTACGATGAAGAGAAAATAAATACATTCTCTAAAAAAGTATAGAATTACATCATACACATTTTTTTGCATTTGTCCATATCATACAAAATATCAAATAAAATATGGACTATTTGCATCTCAGAACTCTCAACTCTACCTGTTTTAGAAGTGCATACCTATTTTTAGGCTTGATTTGGCCCTTCAAATGACACAACTGTTTCTGGAGGTATGTACCTATTTTCAGGCTTGCTTTAACGCTTCACATGATTTTCTCAATTTCTTTTAAAAGCTAATTTGCACACATGAACCCAGATTACATGGCCAGTATATTGGTGGCACCAATAATTTAAAGAAAGAGGACTCAACGTCTTATATTCATATATACTTAGGTTCATTAGGTACATTTCTTCTTCTGTCAGTGTGTATATATGTTTATATATATATATATATATATATATATATATATATATATTTATATATATATATATATATATATATATATATATATATACATATATTACATACACACACACACACACACACACACCCATATATAAATATATGTGTATATATATATATATATATATATACATATTCACATGCACACATATGTTTATATATATACATATGCACACACTCACACACACACACACACACACACACACACACACACACACACACACACACACACACACACACACACACACACACACACACACACACACACACACACACACACACACACATAAATACATATATATATATATATATATATATATATATATATCACTTCAGAATGTCGAGTTACTGAAAACTCGAACTTCATATGGTCGAGACCATATGATCGAGTTTTCAGAAACTCAAAATTTTGAAGTGTTAAAAAAATAGAGTTAAATTTAGTTTAATATAAGTTTTTTACACAGGGGCAAGTCCTGTTGTACCTCCCTACTTAAATATACCATCTCTGTGATTGCACTATAGCGAGAAAACAGGAAATCTCCCATTCTGTGCTTCTGCATATAGCGCGGAATGGGAGATTTCCCTCTTCCCCACTGTAGAGCGATCTCGGAGTTGGTATATTTAAGTAGGGGGTGTGGGGGTTCAGGGGGCTGTCTCCCTGCAGAAACAATGTGTTTGACTTTTTATTTATTTATTTTTTTTCAGTTTGGAATTTTGAGTTTCTGAAGTGAAACCATATATATATACATATATATATATATATATATATATATATATATATATATATATATATATATATATATATATATACACACACACACACACACACACACACACACACACACACACACACACACACACACACACACACACACACGCACACACAGATATATAGATATATATATAAATGTATGCCACATTATAAAAAACATGGTATGGAATGCCAGGCATGAATCAAAACATGAAAATAAAATGGAGGATGCTGTAAGGGATTAAAAGATCATATTAAATGGAAGCAGACACAAAATATGAGTCCTATGAGTTGTATAATATGAATTAATCTGACTGCAAAAGTAAATTACCACTGAATAGCTGAAATGGAAGTTTACATGGAACTGAATACATAAACTTCTTTGTCTTTGCTTCATATGAAAGAGTATTAGAAATTATTTTCATGTGTACCACTATAAATCAAATTTATTGTTTTGACTTATACAGGCAAGAAAGTAGCTCCAAATGGCAAAATAAATTTGCTTGTGATAGTTCTATAATATGCATGTAAAGGAACCTTTGAGTGATTGAGGAATCACCAATACACAGCTGAGATGTACTTAGCATTGCTTCAGCAAACTGTGTGACTCTTGATTTATGCAACAGAGAGCAGCAATGAGAACATAAGAACCACTGTCGGCACTTAATAGCATGCCCTCAGAATGACTTCACATGATATGGAGGAGTCAAGAAAGATAAAGTGCCATGAATGCCAAGGGTGTGTCCCTAATCATTCTCTGAAAAGTCCCTGCAGCTGGAACAGTAATAGGTACACATACATTAGTGGCCATAAGTACAGGAAGTCAATGCATCATCACAGAGTCAGCAAACTGATGAAATACCTTAACACGAGTGCTGATTATGTCACGACAACAATATATAAGTCATTGTTCTGGTGATGGACTAGATTATGATAGATAATATGCTGTCTACAAAGTCTGTTTGTCTGTAGCCTGCGAGGGTGTGCAACCCGGCTTGCATTGGTGACAGCTGTAATGATAAGGTGCGGCTGGGAACACACAGCTTAGGTTTCAAGCATTTGTGTAGGATTCAGTACAGATATTTTCCACATGCTTTGTCTCTGTACAAAGGTGTACATAACACATGCAAGCTGACATCTACAAGTTACAGCTTTCTGTACTCACATAACTTCACATTATGCAGGTGTTTGCTTACACGACTCCATATGCATCTGTTTATGTATTCATATGCACATGTTTCTACTACCAGGTTAGCCTACTAGTCATTCAATACCCTATCATTTTTAAAAACACTGTGTAGAATTTTCCATTTGAGTAAAAAATCTAATAATTTGTTTGTGTATCTGTTTTCGTGTTTGTTTACATCTGTGTAAAATCCTTTTATTTGTGTTTTATTTTGTGTTTTAAACTGTAAAAATGTAACAGTTTGTTGAATGTCTTTTTAGAGCTTTTCTCCTCTGGCCTCCGCTGAAAATGGACATGTATCAAGTTGGACTATCCCGATAAACAAATGGAAAATAAATAAATAAAATAAAACATGTTACATACTGTGTTATGTGGGCTGCTGAACTATTATGCAGCTCATTTTGCTGAACCGCTCACACCCTATGTCTCAGACTCACCCATCCAAACAGCTCTTGCACACTGTACATCTTCTCTTTGAATTCCACTCAATATTTCTTTCACATTGTACAGAAGTGTTTCATCAGGATTGAAAAAACAGACAAATCAAGCAGCTTTCTTAATAAAACCTGAACATTTCAAGTTTAACTTTTTGAGATGAATCATTGTACATTAATTAACTGAGTGAATGTATTGGAGTACCCTTAAGACATCAGATAATCATGGAGAATATTTTGTTGAGCCTGGAGCATTCCTTTTTACATAGTTCATTCTGCTACTTTACTTCCAACCATACTCATTTATTTGAAATATATCCTTCATGGTCAGAAGTACTATAAAATCACTGAATGTCATAAAACTAAAAACATTTTCATTGTATATGTGCCAACACATTTAGCTGATGCAAGTCTGTTGTTTTTATGTTTGATATCACATGACTGCTCAGCTCTCTAATTGGGGCATCTATCCATTTTATCAACATAAAATACTTTACAATTGCACATAACTAGACACACTAAACATGATATCTGACCCAGTAATTAGCACTGAAAAAAATTCTTGCATTTAACAAAATGTATATGAAAACCTTCAACTTGTTCGTATACCTGCAGTATTTAAAATGTCCACATCCAGATCTTAAATTTTTTCATGACAAATTGATTTAAAAGACTTGCTAGTTAACAAATTACTCGTGTTTTGTCTTTTGCAAACACAAAAACTGTAACCAATGAACATAGTAACTAAAGGTTATACAATTATTGTATACATACATCTATTACTGTTTTCATTCATAACACCAAGCAACTCGTCAGTTATTATTGTCTCTGGAAATCCCCTTTGATGAAAACATATACACAGACTGTTGCTTTAACATTAACAATCTTTTTTTTTTTTTTTTTTTTTTTTTTTTTTTAGAATTTCTAGGAACTCTTTTAACTTGCCACTTGCTCCTGTGGAATTGTTTTCTTAACAGGATATGACTTATAGCTATAAAATATGAGTTTTGTGCTAATGACAGTCTCTTTTTCTAAATGTTACTGTATAATGAAACTCTGAGTGGTATTCATAGTCCAGGACTTCATAACTGAGTAGCAGTTATCCACAAAAAGCACTGCTACAAATATATGCAAATAAACCTAGTGCAAGTGAATTGCACTAAGGAAATGTGAAGGCATTTTCATAAAGATGAGAAAGACTGTGGGCAGGATTCACGATGGCTTGCATGGAGTCTAAGAGTCGTGTAAGACTCCATGCAGCCATAGCGATCCAGGAACAGCCCGAAATACCGTGTAAGAGACCAGCTAAAACGTCTCTTACACGGGCAGGGCGTGGATATGCTAATTACCTCACTTGCAGCCGAAATCCATGCAAATGAGGTAGATTAGCGATCCATGAAGCTGAAACCAGCCCGTGTAAGAGTCGTGTTAGGTGCAGAAATGTACTCAGTTAACAACTGAGTACGTTTCTGCAAATAACACAATGGAGCCATGTCAGCTCCAAATAAAGTGTGCATATGTGTCAGGCAGCATGCCAATGGCCAAATATGTGGCCATTGGCATGGTAACCCGATGCAAACATGAAAAATAAATATATTTTTTTCGGCGATCGGCGAGGTTTAAACGCAGCGCAACCCCACGCAAACGGGCTGCGCTATATAAAACATAAAAAAAAAGGTTTTAAACCCACAAATGTGGGTTTTGTGCAATGCATGGATTTACAATGCAGGGACTAGCAGACCGAAAACAACATGGCCACCGTTTAGTGGTTGCTAAGGGGGGAAGCTGAGTGTAAGACATGTAACTAAGCATTAGTAGGCAATCCTATGTAAATGAATGGTAGGATAGTGAATCTCACTGTCACATAGCAAATGAGCACATTCCATGTAGTGTAAGAGTTAGATAAGAGGGAGTAACAGAGTATGAGATAGGTGACATCACAGGGGGGAATGTTAGAAAGAAATCAAACTCATTGGAGCAAAGTGGCATGTGAAAGATGTCAGTCACACAGCATAGAAAGAGGAGTGTCAACAGATAAGCATGGGAAAGTCAAGAAATGGAAGGTGTACACTGTGGCTAACACCAAAGTTTCTTGCTGTGCGTGCATGCACGCGTGTGCGCTCTGGGAGGCGCGAGTAAGACAGAGTGCATGCGTGTAAGGCAGAGTAAGCATGTAGGAACCTGTTTAAAGATCTGTAAACCTGTTTGCATTGGTGTGCGCGCGTTTTAACCCGAATAAGCAGATTCTAGTCCGTGTAAGCATGTGTGCGCACATGGTAGCCACTGTGAGCATGTTTTCGCTGGTATGCGCGCTGCTCCCCCCTGAGGAAACAGAGAGGAAAAAGGAAGCAGAAGAAATAGTAGGAAGCTAGCAGGGAATACTGGTAGAGCTAGCAGGTGAAAACAATTAGAAGCAAGCAATTACACAGGCAGAATACTAGCCCAGCCCAGCACTTAAAACACTGCAAACAGCATTGCAGTATGTTTCCCTCAAGAGACTCTGCAAGACAAGAGTAAGCTATTACAAGTGAAAACTGAAAAAGCTGCACTCAGACCAAACATGCTAGGGGCTGCCATAGCTGTTATAAGGAGACATAGGAGACTTGCTGAGGGTGGTGACAATGTAAATGCTGCCAGACAACCCACAGTGAGGAGACGGAGAAGAGTGTACAGGCCCAGGATCACCTACCAGGGGTTACATGAGCTGGAGATAGTGGAGTGCTATAGAGTGGATAGAGACCTCCTGCAGCAAATTGTTGAGCTGTGCAGGCCACGCCTCACACACAGAATCAACAGAGGGGAACCCATCCCAGTGGAAACCAAGGTATGTGTTGGCCTAAGAATACTAGTAACAGGTACCTTCCAGAGACCAACTGGTGATATGATGGGGATCTCACAGGCATCAGCATCCAGGCTACTGCACCAGTTCCTGGATGCCATGTCAGCACATGTTGGAGATCATGTATATTTCCCCAATTCCCATGAGGCATTGTCCAGCAATATGCGACTCTTCCAGCAAATAGCGGAATACCTTGAGGTAGTGGGTGCAATAGACTGCATGCATATACACATCAAGGCACCAGCTGGTGAGTGGGGTAGGGCCTACATTAACCGCAAGGCCTTCCCCTCCATCAACTGCCAGGTCATGTGTGATGCCCAGGGCATAATAACGAATGTGTGTGCTGGCTGCCCTGGAAGCTACCATGATTTCCATATCTGGCATCTGACGCAGCCGTACCAGACATTTGCCAATGGGGACATCCCACATGGTCACTTAGTGGGGGATGCTGGATATGCACTAGAGCCGTGGCTGATGACACCCATCAGAAACGCACACACACCTGAACAAGAATGCCATAATGAGGCACAAGCACAAACACGAAATGTAATAGAGCATGTGTTTGGGCTGCTCAAGTCACGATTCGGGTGCCTGGACACATCTGGTGGAGCCTTGCAGTACTCACCAACTACATGTACCCAAATTGTCATGGTATGTGCTATGCTACATAATATGATTCTGCGAAAACAGCTGCAGCAGGACCAGCATAGGGCCGGGACAAACAGCCCCCCACCATTGCCAAGGCCATCACAGGCAGAGCGTGACTCAGAGGAGGAACAACCTGGGCCTGCCCCAGTAGGCAGAAGGAGGCGTGCCCAGTATGCCCTGGCCTTGGCAAAGAGGCAACGCATAGCACATACACTGGCTCAGTAGGAACCCTGGGAATGATACCCCTCTCTGACTCACTCATATAGTAAAAGGGATGCCTAACATGACACAACCTGCTTTCAAACATGTACAGGGAGTGTAGTATGTGCATCCGACATAGGCAGCCCTGCAGCACCACCTGAGGCATGATTGCCATGTGTTAAGCAATGTAACACCATCTAGTATATGCAAACATGATGACCCTGCCTAACATCTCACCCTCACCAAGCATGATGCCACACTATGAAGACAACAAGATCAAGTACAATAATTGGCTGAAGTATTGCTGTTAGTCAAAGGGGAACAAATGGCTGACAGCCTGGGATGACATGCCGAGCAAGACATGATGCTCCACCTGCTAGGGATGGCACGCACCCAGCACACCTGGCTGTGTGGATACTGGCAAAGGCTGTTGTCACCCCCACTGTGCCTTGAATAGGTAAGGCTGGAAACACAAACCCACCACCATAGGTAGCACAAGGGATAACAACCTGGACGTAATGCTACCCAATGCCAGAAGTCTAAACTGCAAGATGCAAGCAGACCAAACCCACCTCAGCATGGAGAATGGTAATATCTGTTCTGTAACCGAAACCTGGGTCAAGGCTCAGAAGAGCACCCGAATACTACCAGGTTATGCCTTATTCCATGCTCTACATCCCCAAAACATGGAACAAACTACAATAGGAGTGTGGGTATCAATAATTGTCAAGGATAACCACACCCCCAGGTTGGTACCACAGAAAGAAGCAGCATGGACTATCCACGGGCAAGTAACAGTGGCTCAAACTGTGTCCCTGTTTGCAGCCTGCTACAGACCACCCTCCCAAACCCAGGAACCCCAGCCAGCCTTCCTGAAGACACTGCAGAGTATGAATGTCTCACCAAATACCAAACAAGGCACACACAAAGTATGACATAGGTGGTAATCCATTATGTACGGAAGAAGTAATCAGGGACCTAGGGACACAAGTGGACAGTAACCCGTCATGTGACACTCACATTGCCAAGGTGGCCAGGAAGACCTGCTATATTGCCCACCTTAATATGAAAGGATGCACATGTAGATCAAGAGAGGTCACTGTGCCCACATACTCTCCTCTTATCAGGCCCATACTTGAGAACAATGCCCCATTTTGGATGTACCTTACCTGACACCTGCAGCAGTTAGAAAGACCCCAAACGTACCTCACCAAGAGGATAAAGGGTCCAAACAATTGTCATCTGCTGCCTGGCTGAAGAAACTACAGCCCAATTCACATGCATACTGCCCAGTCAGAGGTGATGTATGCCTGATGTACAAGGCCATGTCCAATCCAGAATGAATGGACATGCTCCACTGCAGAAACTCCAAATCCAGCAGAGACACCACAGTGAGATATCTGAACCTCCACACATAGATAAATAGGATGTGCTGGAGGGACAGATTCATAACCCAGAGGCTCCTTACACTCTGGAACAGAATCCCAGTCCATGATAGGCTGAGCTCCACACTCATACTCAACAAGAGAAATCCGGTCAAGTGCATGGGAGATAGTAGGTGTACACTGGGGGCCATCTCTGTGTCACATCTAGTAAAGTAAACCCTAAATGGGTATAATATACACATTGCAAGGGGTGTCGAAAGCCACACACAGTCTGTCTATGCTCAGACATGGCCAGGGCAGATAGCCTAGTATGAACCTATGAACCTATGACGATACAAATTGTGCAGGACACAAAGGATAATCACACAGCTGTCCTAACTGATGGTAGGAACCATGGTGATAATCCACAGATATGCTCTGCAGTACTCAAATGTCACAAACAATACACCAAACCCACACACATTGCCAACATCCAACCTAACAGATTCTTTGCAAACTCCCCACCAGCACCAAACTGCCAAATATCTATCCCAGCAGAGTGCTGGCCCCCTGACATTGCAGATGCTGAGGTAACAGCCAGCATCTACAAAGCAAATCACACAGCATCAATGGTACCAGATGGTGTCCTGGGTTGTGTCCAACAAGTACTGTAAGAATAATGGAACACCAAATAGCACTACTGCTCACTCTCAGTCTTACCACAGGATATGTACCCAAAGAGCAGTGTACAGCAACAGTGGTCCCTCACCACAAAGGTGGTGCCTGAATGGATACTGTAAACTATCACCCCTCAACACTGACTATCTTGGTTGACAAAGTAATGGAGAGGATGATCATGGACCCCAGGAATAACGAGATTGGGTACCTACAGACATTGGACCCTACTCATTGTGGCTTTCATAGGGCAGATCCTGCCCCTTAAACATGTCTGACTCATGTGAAACACGCACCAAGGCCATTGATGAGGGGAATGTGGTTCACACAGCCTATCTGGACCTTGCTAAACCCTTCCATACAATACCCCAGTTGTTCAGTACAGATAAGCTCACCAGCCTAACTATAAACCTCTATCCAAGGAGATGGGTTGCAAACCAGCTCAAGGACAGAACTGACCTGGTCAGAAATGCTGTAGCCATGTCAGACTACAAACCAGATACAACTGGCATCCCACAAGGCACGGTCCTGGGACCTCTCTTGTATGCTATATATGTCACATAGGTACAGACCAACATGGAAGGACTCTGTCTGAACAGGTTCACAGATGACTACAAACTGCCCACCATATCAGACCCTCCAGCTGACACAAGCATCCTACAAAAGGCACACATAGAAACAGACAAGTGGTGCCACAGCCATGTCAACAAGCTAAATGCAGAATAGTGTATAGTCATCCCCTGTGGAAACACAGTACGTGGCCACAAATTACCACATAGGTGTTAACCCGTTAAGTACATCAGGAGCAATAAGAGACCTGGAGACACAAGGTGATAGATATCCTGCATGTGACAACCATGTGTCTGTAGTGGTTACAGAAACTTACCATATACCCACCTAATCATGAAGGTAAGCACAACTAGGTCAGGGTAGGTCACTGTGCCTCTCCAGACATCCATCAGCAGCCTCACAATTGCGTACAATGGCCCTTGTGGGATGTACCTTAGCAGACACCTGCATCAACTGGAAAGACCCTACAAATACCCCACCAGGAGGATCTCAAAGCTGTAACAGATGCCATGTGTTGCCTGATTAAACAAACTGCAGCTCCACACAGTGCCATACCGCCTGGCTAGAGATGATCTGTGCCTGATGTATAAAGCCATGACCAAGCTGGAATCAATGGACATTTGGCACCATGTAAAATCTGAATGCTGGTGACCTATGCACATGACAGGCCTGAACCCCAGCACAGACATAAACAGGACATGCTGTACCAATTGGTCCATAACCCAGAAGCTCACTCCACTCATGACTAAACTCCCAGTACAGGTTATCCAGGGAGTCCATCATTGACTGTCATCCAGAGATATCATGATGACTGGATGGGAGATGGTAGGTGTACCCTGGATATCACCTGTATGTCACGGGTAGACAGAGGCACAGCACACTAACCTTGACATATGTCATGGCAAACACCAGTAAATATGTGTGTTGAAGGACAAACACTCTCTGACTAGCATTACAAATGGCCTAGGGCACATGGCCATTGTTTGTCACTGTCCACAAAAGTTGTGGAATACATAAACAATGTCGGACAATCTGGTTCTATGTTGTCCATATTTGAACAAAAAGTAACATGGTCATATCTGCACAACTGGCCCTCAACCAGTCTGGTGTGCTCACTATAAATATTACAAGCAGTGATAGGACTGAAACCAATGATACTGTCCACCACAGTGAAAGCACTGAACCAGTACACTATACAACAATACACTATTTGGTCAGTATGAAAGGATGTTGACAACTGTATGCAAACTATCCCATGGCAACCCTGCAGGCACAGCATAATGCCTGTTAGGTTCAGACACAAAGCAGTTGGGCGGTAAGAACACAACCTGACATCCAACACTCAACTGTACATGTGAAATATAGATGAAGTCCACACACAAACACAAATGTGGTGGACCACAGATCTCAACATATGGAAAGTTCACACTGGGCATGCTCGCACACTTAGATAAATGAGACGTGTCAGTCAAGAAGCCATATAAACTGTGAACTGGGCATGCTCACACACTTAGGCCATGTCACAGTTCAGCAGTTGCACACACATATCTGGCATTTGCATGTGTTAACACAGGAACCTCCCACAATACAGAAATCTGCCCAGTGCACACAGTGAAATTGCAACAGAGACATAAGTAAAGTACTGGATCCCACTCATATGCAAACATCTGCCACAGTACACAAGTTGTTCATAGAGAAAGGGAAAGCTATGGCAATAAAGACCCACAAACAGTTTATGAGCAACAGATACTTGCATCTGACAGGTAAACATATGGCCGTAGAGTTCAATACTAGGCTGTTGTCCCTAGGGAATACAGAAGGCTATCCACAGTGTATTTGGCATCTGCCTCTGCAGTACAGTAGGCCACTGTGCCTCTGCAAAGTTAATGCATATATATGCTCTCCCCCTTACTGATGGATAGTAACAGATGTACATACCTCTTCATAAATAATGATGTCAGCACACTATACATACGTCAGGAGCACAAATGATACCCAGTAATTTGAATAGCGCGCTCAGCTACTGTGTCTCCCACAAGTGTCATAACATAGTTAGATAGGGGTTTGAGTCCTGCAAGTGGTGAATGTGGGGGTGTGGAGTTGTGTGTGTGCAATTCTATGTGTAAGAGAAATGTCCCTTTTGGCAACTAGTACAACATACCACATGCTGCATATTCCACTGTCTAAACACTGATGATGTCAGCACCCTATAAGTACAGCAGGAGAAAGCAAGCTTCCCAGTAATGCAAATAGCGCTCTCTGCTACTGCATCTCTCACAAGTGTCATAACACAGTTAGGTAGGGGGTTGTATCCTACAAACACCATGTGTGTTTTTGTCACACAGTTTGTCCATGTGTGTGGGGTGTTGTTCTCAATATTGCACGACATAGATTATATCAGTAATGTCAATGCTTACATGATGTATGTGTGTGCCACATACACATATGTACCTGTGACCTTCAATAGTTCCCATGTCTGAAGCCTGCCTCATGTGAATACATGGAATTTGCATTAGACAACTTTATGACTGTGGTGTTCTGTGCAGGGGCTGCATGTGGTATGTGAATATACAGTGTGAGTTGTATATGGTGTCATCCTACTAGCGAGGGATACACGTCTGGAGCATATAGTCCACATGTTGTTGATGAACAGGTGCAGCATGTTTTCACCTCTTGTGGGAGTGGTAACAAGTTGTTCCATAGCAATTCAGTGAATAAATTCTAGGAACCTTTCAGCTAGGGTCTTGGAGCTAGAGTAATGCTCACACTCTATGTTTGGGTAGTTGCAGTCCACCCATATAATAGTGTTTGTAGAGACCGTCATATTCCCAGTGTTGCCAGGAAGACCAAGTGGGTTTCCTGGGTATGGGAGGGTGGTGTGTGCCAGGCTATGAACCTGAAGGCACTCTAACCCACTATTAGTTGCACATGGATAGGCTCTGATGCTTTGTGCTGTGCCACCAACCTGGAGGTGTGTGTATCTGTGGTGCCTTTGGATACTTCCCCCCTTTTCTGGTTTGGTGCATGTTTAGGGGACGACAAGCATGGTATGAGGTATGACCTGGCAGTGATGGGGTGCACCTGGGAGCCTTGTACCAGGATTCTGTTACTGCACAGATACTGCTGTTCTCCATGCCAAGGACAGTTTCCAGTGCATGCATCTTGAGGTTTACACTGCTGGCGTTGAGTAGCATTACTATTAGTGTCCTATCCCATGTGATACCTGTGTAGTTGGCTATGTAATTTGAGCCTTGCATAAAAAGGCACTATGTGTGTAGCAAGAGCCTTTGCCAATAGACAACGGCCCACGGGTGACAGGTGCAAGCTGTCCCTAGCAAAGCAACGTGGCTTGTCTAGCGTGTAATCCCACGCTGACAGGCATTGGATCCCCTTTGAATGTCACCGAAACATAAGCCAATTGTAGAAATTGATCATCCTGTCTACATATTGTGGCAACATTCTTGGTGAGGGTAAGATGCTACTCAAGGTCAGGGTCATACCAGCCTGTGCCACATGCTCAGAGAGCCCCTCTATGTCCCCTATCATGTAGTCCAGGGAGGTATGTCACAGGTCATTCACACTGGCACGGACAATGACTGAGTCATATTTGTACATGCCTTGGAGTGACCTGTATGCTTGTGTTATGTGGTGGATCATAGTGCCCGACGGGCATCTCACTGTGACCTTCTCCTTGTTCAGCCTGGTGAGCGGGACCTCGGTGTAACTGACGATAGAGGTACTTATTACAATTGTAGCAGGTGTATTGTTAAGCAGTACGGGCTGTGACTATTCAGCACACAGGCTTTGTGAGCTATGTGTTGCACGTGCTCTGTTCTGGCGTAACGTTTGCTTGTGTGTCTGCTTCACAGGTGTCTGCTGCTCAGGCAGGATGCTATTCTGAGACTCCAAGAATGTTCCTGTGTGTTTATGTGTTTGGATTGCTGTCATGGTAGGTCTATGTGAGACTGGTATTGTATTCACTGTAGTATACCACTCCACCTGACAGGTTATGTCAGTACTGAGTTAAGAGAGCTTAGCCCCCAGTTTGGCTATGTGGTTGCATCTCTCACATGTGTTGTAAGTTTATGGGAAGGGGAGAGGGTTGTCTGTGTACATGAGGCAGCTGTAACATTGCCACATGACTCACAGATTCACCAACTGGACCAGAGAGGAGATTGACAAGTGACCTTTGCACATGCTACCATAGTATTGTGAATCCCATAATAATTAATATCACATAGGGCCAGTGGGGAACAAGGTACTCAAGGTGAGTATGTGAGGGTGTAGTGCTTCTGATTTGTTAGTGCTGGCATATATAAATGCTTTCGTGAGCAAATGCCAGGTAAGTCATATGCAATGTGTTACAGGCAACTTACATGCAAACAGGACAAACAGTGATGTTCTGTCAAGTGAGACATGGACATCAGTATAGTAAGCAATACAGATGTCACTAGGGATCCACAGAGGCACTGTAAATCTGCATTGCAGGTGGAATCAGTGTTTCAGGGAAATAACAAGCAAACACGCATACAAACAAAGCTACAGTCAGCAGGCCTGGATCTAGACTATGCTACAACAAACAAGGTGTACGACTTCCAATAGGTAACAGTGCAAATATGCAGCCCCTATAAGCCTGTACCCAGAAATTCACAGGTCAGATGGGCAGGGTCCAGCGTCACCTCCCACAAGTGTACAGACCATGTATCTTCGTAATGTAGAATAACTGGCCTGAAACCCAAGTGCTCATACCTGAACTAATACACATTTCAAATAACAGACACTGAGCCCTCACTCAGCAGTTCCAAACTTAGTAGGATGTATGCTACCTGTCCTGGCACCACAGTATCCTTGACATGTATGGAGAATCTCCCTCCTGTCATAGTTAGTCCTATGTTTTGGGGCTGTCATGCATGGTATGAGGTGTGACCTTGTAGTGCTAGGGTGCTCTTGTGAGTCTTGAACCTGTTGTGTATTACTGCACAGATATCAACATCCTCAAACATCCTCATTGCAGAGTCGAGTGTGGACAGCATGCAACTTGCAGTTGACATGTCCATCATTGAGTATCAATACATACATTTTCCTATCCCTGTGCTACCTATGTAGGTGTCCTTCTGTTGACAGCCTCACCACCAGTATGCAAAGATGTGCAGACATTACACTATGGTAATTGCTATGGGTGTACAAAACAATACAATGACAATCATACTGTTACTGCATCAGGCATGCCGGGATATACCCACAATGATATCATTACACTGTACTGTTGACAACATGATACTATTACTACACTTCTATGTAGTCACCCTGTGCATCAGCACCATGTTAACCTGTTCCTGCACCAATGTTACAGATTGCAGGAGGTGGCACAGTTTCATCATATGCACAGGGTGTGTACTTGGTATGCCTGAGTCTGCCACTGATACAACCAATTGACATGCCTGTGTGTGTGTGTTGGTGAGGGACAGCAGTACAAGATGGGGCAATGTTGATGCAGTGTGTGCGTGTATGCGGAAGCCCTAGGTGTTATCTATTCGCATGTGTGTATGCATGCACACAGTTCCACCTCATGGCTGCCATATACAGGTGTTTGTGGACAGCCACAGACTGTACCTGCCAGGTCATACAGATCACTGTCTCTGGCCATGTACCTGTGCCTGGCAGGGGTACTATGGACCGTATCAGGTACTAAGCCAGACTGGGTACTGTCATCAGAAGCAGGTGGTTGGTGACTGGAGACAGGTCCCTGTTGGGACTGTCCAGAGCCATGTGCACGTGGTCTCCTGGGGCGGTCTGATGACAGCACAGACCCAGCATTGCTGGGGCTGCTGCTGGCACTATGGGAGCGGCCGCGGGCCTGGTGTTGTCCGTAACGCCTGCCAGCTGCTGCTGTTGCTGGCAAACGCCCATGTCGACGCCTCAACCGCCCACCATTGCCCTGGCTCATGGACATGTAGTTGTGGAACAGATCTAATGTGTCCCCCCAACATCTGTCAATGACCTCGGTAAAATTATGGATGGCAGCTGCAACATCACGCATACTGTCATTCATAGTTGTGCGACATGCTCTCAGCTCCCTCAGACCCTGTCTGGTGTACTGTTCCATACGTGACTGTGCCTGCATTACAGCCCGAAACATAGCTGAGGTTGAAAGACCTCTGTGGGCACATCTGACAGGGGCAGTACGCCCACGGATGCTCCCACGAGAACCCCTGGACATCTGCATGTGCACGTGGTCTCCTGGGGCGGTCTGATGACAGCACAGACCCAGCATTGCTGGGGCTGCTGCTGGCATTATGGGAGCGGCCGCGGGCCTGGTGTTGTCCGTAACGACTGCCAGCTGCTGCTGTTGCTGGCAAACGCCCATGTCGACGCCTCAACCGCCCACCATTGCCCTGGCTCATGGACATGTAGTTGTGGAACAGATCTAATGTGTCCCCCCAACATCTGTCAATGACCTCGGTAAAATTATGGATGGCAGCTGCAACATCACGCATACTGTCATTCATAGTTGTGCGACATGCTCTCAGCTCCCTCAGACCCTGTCTGGTGTACTGTTCCATACGTGACTGTGCCTGCATTACAGCCCGAAACATAGCTGAGGTTGAAAGACCTCTGTGGGCACATCTGACAGGGGCAGTACGCCCACGGATGCTCCCACGAGAACCCCTGGACATCTGCCTGTGTGATACCATGTCAGGACCCTGGCCATGGCTGCTGTGTGGGGATGCATGTGCCACCGATACCACATTACCCTGGTCAATGCCCACTGTATCCTGTCCATCACCTAGGGACACTGGTGACAAAGGATGTATTGGCAGGATGACTGTGCACATTGATGGAGTCGACAGCTGTGTACTGTCAATTGGCTGACCAATGATGGACCCTGGCACACCTCCCTGTGCCATTACACAGGTATCATCATTATCACTATCCACGGCAGCTGATTCAGGTTCCCTGCTGCACAACACCAGAGCAGTACCTGAACCTGTGGGAGTAAGACAGGAAACACAGTTTACAATGTGTACACAATGTCACCACTGATACACACAGGCACACATGCACACATGCACACATGCACACAGGTGCACATGCATACATGCACACATGCACACATGCACACAGGTGCACATGCACACAGGCGCACATGCACACATGCACACAGGTGCACATGCACACATGCACACATGTGCACAGGTGCACATGCACACATGCACACATGCACACAGGTGCACATGCACACATGCACACTCCTCAGTGTATATGAGATATCAACACACAGACACAAACACACCTGCAATCAAACACATAGCACTACTGCTTCAGCCTATTATTACTATTAGTATCAAGAGTATTGAAGGTATTGTTATTGCACACTCACCAGCATGGATAGGCTGCCTTGCTGTTACACCAGAGGGACCTGCAGAAATGAGACATTTATTGTCAGTGGGCACAACTGTGCCATTGATACTGTGAGTATGATACAGTTCAGTAGTACAACAGTTGGCTTCCACAGGTCTATTGCTGATATTGAGAATATCACCCTTGCACAATAATTATCAAGATAACAGCTACAAACCGAGGACACACCTCACACATGCATAAACTAACAGTGTACAGAACAGTCAACTATACATATGGCATGTTACCTGCATGCTCCGAGTCCTGCTGCTGGGTGGCTCCAGCCTCCATCATTATGCATGTATGCTGCTGCTGTTGTTGCTGTTGGGCTGGAGCCACAACACTTAGGTGTAGTCCCTCCAGTCTGGTGAGGGGGGGGTGTATAGCCGCCCCACCACCTGTGGCAAGCTGTTGCCTGTGGATATCCGACGCACGCTGATGGACATTTCTAATTAAATCACTGCTGTGATGGCATACCTGCTCATATGTCCGGTTATGCATGCCTATGTCATTTACCCGACGGACCAGGTCTTGCCACAGTGCAGCCCTCTCCTGCTGGTTCTGCCTGGTGCAGGAAAAGAGTATTGCAAAATCCCGCACCAGGCTCTGGTGTATCTCCTCATCCTCCGCAGCGGAGTAGGTAGGGTTTCGCTGGTGAACCATAGCCCTGAAAAGGAAAAGAAAAATATGTCAGCAATATATGTCAGCAAAATATGGCACACATAATACACATAATACTCGACTGTAGTGATATAACTTAACCACCATATATAGCATCTGTCTGTTTATTGGGGGATACACATGTAAATGACCAGATATCAGTGCTCAGCCACCAACTGTGCAACAGTACCTGGCACACTCCATACGACAGACTAGTATACTCCAGCAGTCAGCACACTGGTTCAGGTCCAATGCACAACCTCACACTGGGGGTTTGTATCAAGGTACTGTATGGGGAACATTATCAACCCATGCACTGCATGCAATGCACGTTACATATTTCACTGGTAATGCACACTACTCTTACTTGCCATAACCCTACCTACACCGCAGTCACATACAGGGTAACACAGCACAACATATGGCAATGTAGTATGTTTTGATCACAATACCTCACACATCTGTCTCTGGCCTCACACCAAGGACACACACTACTATGACAGACAGACAGTCATGGTGAGCAATCACACCATTACATAACATGCACCCAGTCACTGGCACACTCATTCCACCTCACATAGTTGGTTTGCAATGGGTTCGTGGGTGTGCATTGTGTCTTAGGTAGGTAGTATGCTATTGGCCCTGGGCCTATAGCAGCATACTGTTATGCTACCCTGCCCCTTGTGACACATGTGATGTGATCATACCTGCTCCTGTCAAACAGTTACACAGGGTGACTCATATGGCATATTACCTATCTGCATAACATTCAGCTAGGGTATGTCTGACATCTACTCATGGGGAGCCTTGCTTCTTAATGCTGTGTGGTTTACTCCAGAGTATGTCTTATCTGTGGGTAGGGACCTGTACCTCCACCATATGCTCTTTACTGCGGTGACAAGGACGACAAACATAGGTAATTTGGGTTGTGGATGTTGTGAGGTGTTACCATGGTTGTTGGACAACTGTCGTGGGTGTGACTTAACTATGTATATCCAGCAGTGGTAACCTTTATGCAGGTAGTATGGGTGCGCTCTGTGGTCTTGTCAGTCACTCTGCATAGGTAATGTGTTTGAGTGCATTGTCACAGTTTCTTACGTATGACTGTGTTCTTCTCCATATCTGTAGATGTCATGGGAGGTACATACTGTGTGGGACATTGTGGGGTGTAGAGGGGTACAGTGACCTACATGTCCATAGCTGACACACCATGTCTGCTGACACATACCATGTACAGGTATTACAGAACTAGTGTGCCACTGTGTATATCAATGGGGAGCCTATTGTACACTTGTTGCCCCTGTTCCCCCCTGCCACATGCAGTGGTGGGCAGGCATGCACATATGTGGTGGTTACTGGTGTAAGTGTTTTGGAATTGGTATGGTACTCCAGTATCCACACTGGTGTTCACTCCATGCCTTTGTCACCAGGCACCTGTTGCAATACATCTGCACACATGTGCCTCACTCAGTATATATATATATATATATATATATATATATATATATATATATATATATATATATATATTATATATATATATATATATATATATATATATATATATATATATATATATATATATATATATATATATATATATATATATATATATATATATATATATATATATATATATATATATATATATATATATATATATATATATATATATATATATATATATATATATATATATATACACATATAGATATATATATATATATATATATATATATATATATATATATAGATATAGATATAGATATATAGATATAGATATGGAGAGAGAGACAGAGGGAGAGAGAGAGTGAGAGGGGTGGGACAGAGAGAGAGAGAGATAGTCATATACAGACATATCTGTAGACAGTCAGATCTGTCTGTATATGTATATGTATCTACATATATCTATATATGTATGTGTGTATTACATATATCTGTATGTACATATTCTATCTATCTATATATGTCTATGTATTTCTACATCCCTCTCTATCTATGTATACATATATGCATATTATATATATATATATATATATATATATATATATATATATATATACATGCATACATATCTTGATATACATATGTATACATAAAAGTTCAACTAGAAAAGAAAAAACAGCAAATGCACTGTGTGCAAAATTCCGTCTCTGTGTCTTGGAAATTCACCTCTATTCAATGCTCATAACAGTCCACAACACCTTCAATGAAACCAGGTAGAAGTGAATAAAAGTTTATTGTAATGCCAACAAACAAAGAATGGTTAAGCGCTTTCACTTGAATAAAACAAGCTTCCTCAGAACACCATAGCTAACATCACAGTTGTTTAAATAACTTTTTTGGCGCCAAAATTCAGTTTGAAATTTTAAAGCTATACACACATCCTATAACCATTGTTCTCTGTTCATAAAAACTTAAAAACTTAAATAATGTTCGTATTATTTCTAAAATCAATGTTACATATAATGAATATTATTAAAATGAACAAGTTAAAAAACTGAAAAAAATGTTAACAAAGACATTTACATTTAGATCATATCAAAACATGTTTGAAAAACATATGACAATGTACCCTATAAATAGTTCATTTTAAGGCAGTAGTGGTTTGACAGATACAGTGTCATTTAAACCTAGTATAGTCGAAGCATCCGTGTATATTTGCCACCAGAATTCTTTATATAATAATAAATTATTAAAGTCACCTCCTCTGTTATTGGTGTGCACAATGTCCACTGTACCAAAATTAAAATAATGTTTGTCACCATGTTGTTTAATATGTTTATACAAAGCATTTTTTTCATCCTTCCTTCTGATGCTATAAAGGTGAGAGTATATATGTTTATTTAAACTCCTTTGAGTCTTACCTATATAGAATCCTGAACATGTTCTACAGATGGCAATATACACCACCATTTTAGTTGTACAGTTGCCCCCACAGAATTTAATTCTAGTGTGTTTGTAATTATCCAATTTCACATTGTCTCCCTGAAATATGGTGTGACATTGTTTACATGCCCCACATTTTGCAGTTTTCATGTATTCTGTCTTCTTAGTAAAGATACCCTTCTCTAAAATGGATTTTATGCTGGCCCCTACCTTGTAAACAAACCTTGGGCATTCACCTAATGTGGGTGCTATATCTTGATCAGCAGATATTATATGACAGTTATTCATCAGGATCTTCTTGACTTTACCTGAATATATGCCAAATTCCAAAATGCAAGATTTACCAAAAATGAAAATTTCAGACTTCATATCATGCAATATATCCACAGTAGAAACAGTAGCTGTCCTATATTTTTCACCCAACAAAGGCTTGTACTGGTTACCCCATTTCCTCACAACATAATTACTTACATTTTCCATGACTTTAACGTCATACCCTCTGTCCTTGAATAAGGACGTTATAAATTTCACCTCATCCAACATGTCCTCATATCGTGAGGTCATCCTAACTGCTCTAATAAGCTGACCCTTATATGTATTCATATGATAGATATATATAAACCTTTTTATTTACACATATGTATACATATACATGTATACACACACTAACGTACTGATGAACATCCATTACTGTACAACCTACATTGTACATTGCACTACAACCTACATTGATATGTGCACATAGTTACCTTCACATACATATGTATGTACAGCCTTCAGTGACAGTTGCAGTATGTCCCCTGCCCTATGCACATCTTCATATACTTAGATACAGACCAGTAAAACATATGGAGGGTTCACAGTATGTAGACTATTATATTAGTACTTTACATTACCTGTGTTTGTTACAGCTGTTTGCGTTGGCTTTCTGATAGTTGGCCTGCTGCTGCTTCTCTTGCCAGCTTCAGTTTGCCTTGGCAGTGTCAGGTTGTGATGACAACTTGTTTGTTTTGTTGTTATATATATTTTTTCTTTCTTTCTTTCCTTTCTCTCTCTCTCTCTCTCTCTGTCTCTACCTCCAGGGGGTGCAATGAAAGTATTGCATGTGTGGACTGGGAGTACAGGATGCTTTTGTAGGTATCTGCACATGTCCATGTGATGGCCTCTGCACCAATTCTTAGCCAGCATTTACTAATTGCATGCAGCCTGTTGTGTAGTGATTGCAGTTCTCACTGTGATTTCAGGACAGTGCTATAAAAAGGTTTGTTAGGTAGGCATAGCCCTTTCAGATTATCAGGGTGGGGACCATGCTGGTATGCTGTGGACACTGTTCTGTGTGTGTAAGGGTTGGTATGTCTCTCATATTTCAGGCTGTGTTGTAGACACTGCAATGCATGTTGTACTGTAACCTGAGTATTCCTTCCTCCAGTTTCCTCTTCTCAGTGTGTATGTAAACTGACACCTATGACTAGTAATACTGTGTATATGGGTGTGTGTGCTTTCCTGTGGGACTTGTGGTGTAACTGGTATATAGCAGTGGCTCTTGCAATTTGTTGCTATGGCTTCAATATTTGCCCTTTACATTCACTCCTTGTATGCCTGCTAGGTGTCTTTACTGTAATTTGTTGCTATGGCTTTCCTAGTTTCCATTTACATTCACAGCTTGTAATGCTTGCTATATCTATTTGAGCAGCAATTCCCTATGTGTTTGTTGTGGTAGGGTGGTACTGCATGCAGTGTAGTCTGGCCATGGTATGGGCCTTGACACTTAGAAGGGTATTTGATTATGCTGCTGAGCAGGCCTCAGATACTCTCAGGTGCATCTTTTATCAGCCTCATGGAATGGTACATATCAGTGGGATACACCCATGAAATATTCTGATATTCTGCAGTTGTGACTATGGGTGATTTTGAGCATATGTATTACTACACCATTTGTGACGTGCAAGTGGTGCATACTTTCAGTAATTCATAGTTACCATTGCATGTGTTGTAACACCTTTCTGCCTACTGTTAGTACATTTCACAGGGAGTCAGTGGGGCACAGCTGACATTTGTTTTCAAATCAATGACATCCCTGTAACTCAGTCATAGTTGCTATGTCTGGGCTCTTAACTATTAAACTATGGCAGTGTTTATCCTGCTCTGAGTATGTGTGTGGCTTGCAAGGTGCTACTGTGACATTATTACCTACTAGCTACCAACTAGCATGGCTGTTTCTCTTCACACAGTAATATTTTACAAATCCACTAGATTTGACAGTAAATATACATGACATGCTTTTTGTACTAGACTTCCTATATTCCCTTTACATTAATTCCTACTATTTCATGATATATTTCTTTCAGCACAATGTTCTTGTATAGCAGTCATGGCTTAGTGGTAAGTCATGCAGACTAATGTTTCCAAGGTCCAGGGTTCGGGGCTGATAGTGGGATTTTATTTTGCTTCTGAGCAGACTACAGGCCTTGTCATTCAGAGTGACTAAGGCACTTTTAAGCAGTTGTAAGCATGTTAGCGCTGGTTTGCATGGAGCTCACGCATGCGCACTGTTGCTTAGCTTCACGCACACATGCTTAGCTAAGCGCACACAAGCGCACACCCACTTACAACTGCTTAAAAGTGCTTACTCTCGCGCACACCCTCGCTAATTTCTTTGAAAGAAAAGAAAATGGGGAGATAGGAAAGTGGTGAAAAAGCGGGCACAAAGAGGGTCGGACAGTAGGAAAACAAGCTCGGGATTTGCAGGAGGGATGTAGGAAAGGCCCATAGCTGCCCATTTCTTTATCAGCAACAGCTGTGCATATGTGTGTAATTTGGTGTGAAATTTGAAACCTTCCACCCCTGAGAGAGGGGGTGAGGACAACAATATTTGTTGTACAGCCAATTGTAATTGCCAGTTTACATGTCCAGCAGACATGTGTGCGAAAAGGGCAGCTATGCATGGGGCGTAATTTTTTTGCGGGAACAGAGTGCCCTTTTTTTTTTTTTTCAGGTGAGAGTGGAATGTCAGGTACAGGAAGTAGGTATAGTTGGGGAGGTTAACAGACAAGACAAACAAGATGCATACAGGGTTGGTGTATGACACATGTGGGGGGGAAACACAATTGACGAGGACGGATGTTTGGATATCTCGAGCCCATGAGCCCACAGATAGCAACAGTGGAACTGAGATCCCCACCCATGGGCAGTTGCCACTGTACCTTCACTGCCCAGGATGGGACTGTGCTGAGGGCTGTGTAGGACGGGCAACAGGCACGGCCTTGAGTTGTGCCACCCGTGCCTCAAGCTGGCATAGGGGCGCAAGCACAGAATGCCTGCTCTCCCTACGCACCACAGTCCGGACACTACGGAGGGTGAGTGGATAGTCTCCTCCAGCCACGCTTGCAGAGGGGGGACGAGCCCCATCCCCTGCAGCGCTTCAACCCACAGGTGGCACAGGGCCACCAGAGGAGGGTCTGGCCTGGGCACTAGTGCCAGGTGCACTCGCCAGCTGAGGTGGGAGAGGTGGGTCCGCTGGAACCCGCCTTCCCTGTCGTCCTATGTTTTGCATTATTTTATGACAGTTTGGGTTAGTAACGAACAATACCATTCACAATTAGTTGTAACAGCATGCATTAGTATTCCCATTAACCAAACACCCATAAATTCAAGCCATTGAACAGCAAGCATAACACATGCATAATTTGAACAACAGTACGCAATCCAACAACATGCAGGGTTGATTGATGGCAACAGGCCATCAGGTTTGGATGTATGAACAGGGCACATGCATCAACGTACATGCAAATATGTATGAACCAACAGGACAAATGTCCAGGGGAATTAATTGTGAATACACATACCCATTTCATGTGGAATGGATTATTTGTAGTTATAGGGTAAGGTGAAGAAATATTTCATTAACAACTTCAAATACCTATACATATGCTGTACATTTCTACTAGCTGCAGATATATACACCCTACAGGTCTGACTACAGTTTCCTATGTGTAAACTTAGGCATGTTGGTGATGGGAATGTTAGTGCTACATTAATATACATTGCATTTTTATTCATACATATTCATATCTGGCTCTGTTCAGCTACAGCATCCTGCTACATTTGATTTATATGGCTCTAGACAACTGTGGATGTTTGGTATTTCATACAACCATACTATCTGCATATTGCAAAGGTACAGCAACATATCCAAATTGTGGGACAGACATTCCAGCTTCAGTACTTTATTGCACACATTTCACTCTTTGGTTGTGCCTGTCACATTCATTTCATTCTGTACTGACTGCAGTAAACTTTATTCAGGAGTTATTACAACTTTATTGGTGGATTCATACCTCTTTCTCACACTCTCACTTGTTTTATTTTTACAATTCAGGATGGTACTTAATTCTAGGCTTTATTGACATGTTTTACTTGGTTACAACAATCCTTTCCAACAGTCTCACTTGTGTCATGTTTCAGATTTTAAACAGGGATATATTTCACACATGTGTTGTACTCAGCTTGTGTAGCTGTAATTTACAGCCTGCTGCAGGTTATGTACTATTACATTACAGGTGGAACATCTTTATTTCAGACTTGTTTCATTTTTATTTTTGGATTACAGGCTGCATCACACTTATGTAATCACACAGTACTAGCAGAATCTCTCTTACACTGTTACTTGAACTTTTTATTAATAAGTGACTACACTGCACTCTTTTGCAAGCTGTCATACTTATATTTTTTAACAGTTACAGGGAGAGAATTACTAACCTGCCTGGTGGCGCAACCGCACAAGCCTATCAGCATAGGCTCGACGATTCATGGAACGGACACCTGCAGCTGTAATATAAATGAAGTAATATTGGAATACATATCTCCATAATATCAGCTAGGTTAATTTCTTACATAAATAATTACATGTAACTTACTCAGTAGTGGGGCATTGGGCATTTGCCGGGCCTCCTGGATCCAATGGTTCAGTTGGTCCTGCTTCTGTCTCTTCAGGTCCGCATGGTGGTGACGGACCTGTTCACCAGTCCTTGGTATTCCTGTGGCACTGGTGAGATCATGTGCCAACCGGTCCCACGCCTCAGCCTTGTATGCTCCCCGCAGGACCTGGCCCTGCATGAGTTGGGCCTCATGATCATGGACGAGGAGCCAAACCATATATTTGGACTCCTCAATGCCCCACCTCTGTGCTCGGAAGCAACTACCCTCTCCCACACCTGCCATCCTGACTGCAAATCGATTCCACAATCAGTTATGCTGTGTATTCCTGCCTAAGGGGCTTATATATGCCGTTTTTCCCGCACTTATCTGTGATTGGCCATTTTGGAAATGTATCAGCTTCACAAAACCTGCTTTGTCATGCTTCTCTTTCCATTCATTCCTATATATATGATAATACTGCATTGCTAAGAGTAACTGTCATGGCTTAGTGGTTCAGTACTTTGACTATGGTGCATGGTATTCTGAGTTCACGCCTGGTCATTGCTTTTTTTATTTTATGACTGTCTACACAAGCTAGGAGGTGTGTCTGTGTAAAGGCAGTTTTGATACAGCTTGCTCAACGTTGCCCTCCGGTTATCTTGTTGGCGCGGTGCGCAGCTCCGCACAAACGGGTTACGCTGGGTTACGAGTCATTTGGCTGTCAGCATGCATATTACGCTCAGCTCAACTATGGGCACACAGTTTCAGCATGTTACAACACTGCTCAACCCCGGGCACTCATTTTACACCTGTTAAACCACTGGTCACCTACGGGCAGATATACTCAGCTTGTTAGAGCGTAGCTCAGCTATGGGCACTTCTGACATTTTTTTTTTTATTATCTCACATTTCTTCAAAATACATGGCCCATTTCATTACATTTTACATAAAATATAATTGTATATATGTACATATATGTCAGGGAATTGTTTCGTGCTTTTTTCACTAGAAATAAAAATTGATGTTGTGGGGGCTCAAACCGTGACTGCCTCCTCTTCAGCCAACGTCTCTACCGCTACGCTATTGCTTCTTGGCTTACTTTGCATATTTAGATCTTATATGCTTTTCCATTGACTGCTAACTGTGGCTAAGCGATGGGCACGCCCACACAAATGAGCGCAATTACTGGCAAACATCTTTAAAACTTATAAAAAAAATATAACATGTTAATTTTTACATTTTATGTTTATAGTCTATGGGGGCATGTGTTGTGTTGTGTTTGTTGACATTTACGCGGACTCTCTCGTGGGGGTTTACTTTCAGGACTGTTCCTCTTCTTGGGGCATGTCCGTTTGCAGGACTCACCCTGTGGACACGCCCCCTACTTTCTTACACGGACCGTGTTAGCCTTGAGTGTGAGTCAGCATGCCCTCATGAATATGCACGGCATGCTGACGTCACACCGTTTAACTGCAGCCTCCGTGTAAGACTTGTAACTCTTACACGGAGGCTTCGTGAATTCTGCCCTATGTGAGAGCCGTAGTCTTTGTATGACTTTGTATGTATTTGGACATTATGGACAACTGCAGCTATGCATGGTAACGCTTGAAAGACTTAAGGCAAGCGGCAGACACAGCAGCTTTTACTATTAATATTTTTAAAAAATAAAGGGATTATTATGTTTTACATAGGTATATCCTTATTTGTTTACATTTAAGAGTGGAAAGGTGGAGATTGGAAAGATTAAAAAAGGGGAGACACTATAGAAAGAGGGAGGCACAGCATGAAAGTATGATGAAGGTTGTGCTGGAGGAGGTGTGACAGGCATGGAACTTTGTTTTTTTGTGTGAACAGACCTCCACAGTTTTTTTCAAATTGTTTTTATATAAGAGGGTTGTATGGGAGGGAAGTAGGCAAGTGTCTGTAGGAGAAATGATTAGGGAAGGACGGGGGTGACAAGAAATGGTGCCCAGCAATAGTTCACAAAGTCTCAAATTCCACTGCCAGCTGGTGTTACAGCGGAAGACCCTGAATCTGAAGGGCAAAGTGTCTGTGGTGGCATAGTGATTGGTGCCTACTTGGGCAGTGAGTCTTCCACCTGCTGCCTTAATAAGCAGACGCTATCTGCCCATGACCTGCTCTACCACGTACTCAACTAAGCCCCAAATCCCTTGTTCTGTGAAGCTTGCCAGGCTGCCATGTATCAGGGTGCCTATAAGATTAGTGCCACTGCCCTAACCCTGTGAGAATGTTCTTGGATGAGCAGATGGTGAACGTTCCCTTACCTGGGAGGTATGTAGTTGTACTGCTCCTGAGGAATTTTGATTTGTAAAAAATGAAGAAAAATTGGAGAGAAATAAAATAAAGGAGGACAAATGAATGCATAACTGAAATAAGAAAATGAGAGAAAAGAGGGTAATACAAAGAGAAAATATGCAAGAAATTCACACATAATGTTACACAGCATTCAATTTCTTATTGCTATTTATTTATGTATGTATTTATTTATTTAGTTTGTTAGTATACTTGGGTAGTACACTGATCACAATAAACCACTGCAGGCACAACCCGGGTGAAGAAATTTACAAAAAATAAAACAGAATAAATTCACAAAAGGTAGATAACCCCATAGACAATTGAAACACTATGTAGATATTATTAACAGAGAACAAAACAAATGTGAATTAATTTTAGTAATAAGTAAGAGAGGGAAGCAGCAGGTGAGAACAGAGGGTCAAAGTAAGGGTGATGCAGATGAAGAGGGAGGTAATTTATGTTCCCAGTGGAAATGCACTAGCAGTCAGTTTTTTTCTTGCAGTCAGTTTTGTTTCTTACTTTAAAACAATTTCACTTTTTAAAAATATTTATTGAAGTAAAACAGATTGTATGGAAAGTGCTTATACATACATGGTGATAATGATATGGGAAGTGTGTATGAAAATATGGGATCAGTGATATGGGATATGCTTATGCATTCTTGGTAAAGAATGAGTGTATTGTGGGGTGTACTATAGCAGCATAAATGATAATTACATGTCATATTTGTCACTGATATGCATTTGTTTGCAGTATTGTACTGAAACTACCCTATACACACACACACACACACACACACACACACACACACACACGCACACACACAATAAAATCAGTTAAAGGCAGCATGCTGAATTTTTACTACGACATATTTTTTTTAGATTTGGTTACAGTAATGTATTGAAAAATATGAAGGCCTTGATTTACCATCCTTTATAACTGCTTGCAGTTATATAGAGTAATGAAATCAGTTAATGACAGAATATTGCATTTACTACTTTATTCAGACTTACCTGTGGCTTCAGCCAAACTGGTGAGTCTCATACTTTATTGTAATTTATTATATACAATCTCTACTTGATGGAGAAGATATAAGGCAATTGCTGTTTACCTGTATTTCAACGTTTTCCTTTAACGTTTCTCATATAGCTACTAATACTATACAAAGCATTTCATTTACTGCTCTATTTGCTTATTATCAATTTGTTTAAATATTTATTAAAATCTGCATTTTCATATTGTGCCATAACTAGTAGGATTGCATCTTCCTTCACACTATTATACTTTTATATATGTGCACTGCTTGTCTGCTTGGGGAAGGGTGTACAATTTCAGTCTATGGTTTGCATACCTAAATTGCAGTTTCATGTAACAGTTTGTGAACTTTGTACAGGCAGAAGCAAATGCTATACACACCAAAATGTAACAATTAAAGGACATTTTCCTTTCCTTTCTATCCAACTTTCATTAAATAAATACAAAATACTGTTACAGATTGATATAGTACATATACTTCAGGACAATAATGTGTGCTTTGATAATTCACTTTTCTAATAACTGTAAGTATATAAGTGGGTGGTTTAAAAACATATACAGCTGGTCATTTCTCATTAAGCTATGTGCTGTTCATTCTCTTGATACTGTAATCTCTATCTCCCTCTCCCAACTTCCACTCTGACAAGGGTGTGGTGCTTTCAGCCATTTTGTACATGCAGGTAACATTGTGGAAAAAATAATTGTCTTATACAATTACTATACTAATAAATATTTTCTGGCCTGCACAAACAAAATATTTTCTTTACAAAAATGGTGTGCATGTACTTTGACTAATAACTACGGTAATATAATACTGTAAATAAAATTATATAGCAATGCATTTTATATATTTGTTTATATGCACATTCTGCATGTTCTAACATTGTGCTCCAACTTGTACAAGGAGTAGACCCATGCACATCTACACCAGTATTTCTAAACCTAGATGAACATTTTCAGGATGATGGCAGAAATTCAGAGCTAATAGTATGTATAGTGACACTTTTACACCTTCACAATGGGAAGCAAGAAGCAGTAATTTGTTACAGCTACCCCAGGATACACGTATAGCATTGGCAACCCAGCAGCAAATGTGTGGTGACATTGTTAGGGCTCAGAGCAGTGCTACATTGAGTAAGCTGGAATCCTCCATTGTATACATGAGGATTTCCAGCACTACATGGAAGTGGTATAGAGTAGGGATAATACCATGATCACAGTGATGATAGTATGGTGGTACCACAAGCATCTGTGGCCTCCTCCATTCATGCACTTGATAGGACTTATCAGACTCAAGAATAAGTCATTCTTAGAAGGGGAAGTAGACAAGGTACTGTCCAGACATGTGGGGGTAGATCACATAAGACTACAAGTGCTTCTCAAAAAAGTACTATAATTAGTCATGGAGAACAACAGATTTCATGTAGGGCACATCAGTACTCATTTACACTGAGCATTAGCTCTCATCAAGCTCCTGCAGCACTCTCAGATGAATGTCTGCATTATCACCTGCATCGGTTAGGTCATGACATTGGATCAACTCAACATTCCGCTCTCATGACAGACCCTCTGCAAAATCACTTGCACCTTTACCTAGCATATGTGTATGACACTTTTGAACTTCATATACTATGATAGAAGTGTGACATTTCTGTCATTTACAGTTTTACCTTAACACAAATGAGAGGTCACAGTGGAAGTTCTAGCTTCGCTGGAGTTTTCATTTTGTTTTTACTGATTGGTTTGTCAGTGACCTTCTCACTCATTGTTTTAGTTTGTTGTTTGGGATATTTTTGCACTGCCCAAAAACAAACGCTGCAAAAAAACGAACCTCAACAAAGAAGGCAGCCACACCAGTCCAGTAGCTTGAGCAAAAACAGCTCACAATCAGGCAGAATAATCCACAAAGATTTTATTAACGTGTCAAAAAGACTCCAGCAATAAGCTCCACACACGTTTTCGTCTATTGGAAAGACTTCATCAGATACAACAAATTCCTGCATTCAACCAATTTAAATACTTTTGCAAAAACACTAATTGATTAATTAATGAATCAATTTTAAAATATATTAAGTCAAAAGGACTTAGTTGAAGAACATTTTCCAACAAATGTATGTTACCAAAATGAATTAAAATGTAACTATTACGTCCTAGACCACTTAAACCACAAGTACAAAATATTAAATAAAAAGTTAAATAAAAAATTTTTTTTGGATGTAACTTATAAAATTCAATAAAACACATAACAATATTAATTTACTTATACAATTAACAAAAATGAATAATGAAAATAATAAAAACAGCTTATGCACAATTTACCTAAATGTATTGTGCCTTAATTTTTAAAATACGGAACAATCGAAATTGATTCATTTAGACCAGGGGATCTGTTAGCCTCCAACAATATCTGCCAATAAGTTTCTTTATGGGCAAGGAGTGCCTCCCATGGTCCCCCCCTGATGTCCTTTGGAACTACCTCCAGAACAAAAAACAAGAACTTGGCATTTTTGCATATGGTGGTATGTTTATACAAGGCACTGGTGTTTTTGCACTTGGAAATGTCGTAAATGTGCTCATATATGCGCCTAGAAAGTAACCTTTCGGTTTTGCCAACGTAAGACGCTGGACATTGTTGGCATATGGCCAGATAAACCAAACCACCAGACTTGCAGTTGTAATGACCCCTTGCCTTAATATCCCTACCTCTGCTTTCCAGAAACACATGACTGGCTTGAAACATGTACTTACAGGAGGAACAATGACCACACTTGAAAACCCCTAAATTA
Source organism: Protopterus annectens (assembly GCF_019279795.1). Lineage (NCBI taxonomy): Eukaryota > Metazoa > Chordata > Ceratodontiformes > Protopteridae > Protopterus > Protopterus annectens. The sequence goes on from NC_056727.1 coordinate 1,046,360,596, forward strand.
GGTCTGGAGTGCAAGATGGAAACATCTTGTTGTTCTAGGGTTTTTTTGATATTTATACCCCTCCTAAACACAGTTTTAACGTCCCTATCCTTAAAGGTATCTAAGTCAGTCAACTCCTTAAACATGCCCCATTCATTTTCCACAATGTTTCTTATGTGGGAGGCGTTTCCACTAAACTGGGTAATAAAGGTAAAACTACTTGCAAACTGGTCAGTTTTATTAGATGTAGAACCATCTACGATGTTGACACCAGACCTACCCAATATAGGAGCAAATCTAGATGACCTTGCCATAGTAACCTCCTCTTCAACAGCCTTAATCAATGATACAGGGTAACCCCTTTCTAAAAATAGATGTTGTAGTATACCACATTCCTGCTGATAATCTACATCTAGAGAAGTCATCCTGGAAATACGGACGTATTGCCCCTTAAGTATCCCCCTTTTTTGAAAATTGGGGTGGGAACTCTGATAGTGTAAATAACCAGTGGAAAATGTGGGTTTACGATAGATGCTAGATTTGAACCCACCATCAACCATGGTAAGTGTCACGTCCAAATAACTTACACTATGATGGAAAATGTGGTGTGTAAACTTTAAAAAATTGGTGGTGGTATGGATGTATTGAATAAATTTCGCTATATCATCCACGGGTCCCGTCCAAAAAATACAAACATCATCAAGGAATCTACAATAGAAATTCCAAGATTTTGAAAAGGGGCTATCCAAGATGAATTTCTTTTCCCAAATGTACATAATAATGTCAGCATAGGTAGGTGCACAGTTCGCCCCCATTGACAAACCTGTCACTTGATGGAAATATTCACCTGAAAAGAACACAAAATTGTTCTTTAAAACCACTCCCATCAATTCGGTAATAGTATGCACGTCATTATTGATAATATTGGGGCATTCCCAAAGGGCCTCCTCTAACCATTCGAGACCCAATTCGTGGGGAATAACAGAAAAAAGATCCACCACGTCGATGGTTAGAAATACCAAGTTGGGTACAAGTAAATCTGGTGTAACACCACGCAAAAAGGCCCAGGAATCTTTGAGAATATATTCCTCCCTACCCCATAGTTCCTTCAGTTTCCAATCCAAAAATTTGGATATTTTTGCACTGACCCTAATGATAATGGATATCAGCTGGATATAACAGCCCTGTGTTTCTAATGCTTAGTCAAAGACTCTGCTTGTGCTGTGCTGACGTGGTCATAACAAGGCCTAAATATGCATATCTACAGCTAGTGGGGTTTGGATTTATTGGCCTGGAATTGTCCAGTAAAACGACGAAACAAGTCATGGGCATTCAGAATCACCAGTTAGCTGAAACACCTGATGTTCATAGGGATCATTTGCATATATCCCATGTAACTCTGATACAAGAGGTTTGGGAGGTCACACAGTGGAAGTTTTAGCTTTTCTGGAGTTTTCATTTTGTTTTTACTGATTGGTTTGTCAGTACTCTTCTCACTCATTGTTTTAGTTTGTTGTTTGCTATATTTTTGCACTGACCCTAATGATAATGGACATCAGCTGGGTATAACAGCCCTGTGTGTCTAATGCTTAGTCAAACACTCTGCTTGTGCTGTGCTGATGAGGTCATAACAAGGCTGAAATATGCATATCCACAGCTAGTGGGGTTTGGCTTTATTGGCCTGAAATTGTCCAGTAAAATGACAAAACAAGTCATGGGCATTCAAAATCGCCAATTAGCTGAAACACCTGATATTCATAGGGATCATTTGTGTATATCCCATGTGCCTATGATACAAGGGGTTTGGGAGGTCACTCAGTAGAAGTTCTAGCTTTGCTGGAGTTTTCATTTTGTTTTTACTGATTGGTTTGTCAGTGACCTTCTCACTGATTGTTTTAGTTTGTTGTTTGGGATATTTTTGCACTGACCCTAATGATAATGGACATCAGCTGGGTATAACAGCTCTGTGTTTCTAATGCATAGTCAAACACTCTGCTTGTGCTGTGCTGACGATGTCATAACAAGGACGAAATATGCATATCCACAGCTACTGGGGTTTGGCTTTATTGGCCTGAAATTGTCCAGTAAAATGACAAAACAAGTCATGGGCATTCACAATTGCCAGTTAGCTGAAACACCTGATGTTCATAGGAATCATTTGCATATATCCCATGTGTCTCTGGTACAAGAGGTTTGGGAGGTCACTCAGTGGAAGTTCTAGCTTTGCTGCAGTTTTCATTTTGTTTTTACTAATTGGTTTGTCAGTGACCTTTTCACTCATTGTTTTAACACAAACAAGGGGAATAACTGATTAAACAAAGTGAAAAAAATGTGTGTGTGTGGGGGGGGGGGGGGGCTTAGGATACGTTTCAAAGGTATGCATTTCATTCCTGTAATGGTAGTGCTTAAAAGCTCATGGGACTTTGTCAGTAGTGCAACAGGGAGCACACTTGCCTTTGGTAGGTTCTATCTCCACACCAGGCCAATCGATTATTGTCACTGGAGTACAACATAAAGGGGTGCTGCACTACTGAGTGTGCCATCCTTCAGTTGAGATGTTAAACTGAGGCACCTTATGCTTGAGTTGGTGGTAGCTCAGATGGATGTAAAATATCCCATGGCACCCATCAAAAAGAGTAGGGGTCCTTTATTTATATAAAAAAAATAACTCTTATTTACAAAATATTTACAGATTTACAAATATTTACATATGTGCAAATACACAAATATACAAACCTGTTTACACATATTCAGAATTTTGTTTATAATCATGCTAAATTTTTATACCTATTAGACCCCCACTACATTTTCCATAACCACCATCTGATTTTATTTACTATTGTTGCTAAAATTCATTTACCATTGAATATAATTTAATTTATTCTTTCATTTCATATAACATAAAATAACTTTTTTACCTATTCTTTTAGCATATTCCTTACTTCTATTCAGTGACATAGCTAGGAGGGGTCATGAGGGGCGGTCCGTCCCGGGCAGCACTTTTCCGGTCATTAACTCACATGACATTAACACACTACATTTTCACACACAAGCCAGGATCAGAGTGAATTTTTATGTAGGAAAATCCAAGTGTGGAGTAAGTCCAACTACAAACAAGAAAGGAGATATATGCAGCCTCAAGGTGTGTGTGTGTGTGTGTGTGTGTGATATATGTAGTTTCAAGGTGTGTATGTGTGTGTGTGTGTGTGTGTGTGTGTGTGTGTGTGTGCGTGTGCATGTGTGTGTGCCTGTGGGTGTGTGTGGGTGTGTGTGCGTGTGTGTGTGTGCGTGTGTGTGTGTGTGTGTGCGTGTGTGTGTGTGTGTGTGTGTGTGTGTGTGTGTGTGTGTGTGTGTGTGTGTGTGTGTGTGTGTGTGTGTAATGCCCCAGTTAGGTATTACTCAGGCTCAAGCCCTGTACTTTGTCTACAGGGAACAAGAGCCTGAATTCTCTACCCATTCAAGGAACTATCCTGGTTTGGAAATGTTTGGCTCATACTTTTGGCCTTTTCCTCTTATAATTTGTGGTTTTCTGGCAAATCCGTGAGAACTGAATTAAGTTTCAGTCTTCTTATTTTTCAGGAAATGCATAGTAACACAAAATATTTTATTCTAGCAACTTTCTAAAGTTATCTAAGCAATGTTTAAAATGTGTCCCTGGTTTTACACCTTTGCACCCCCCAATAATTTTTTTTTCAGATTTATTGTACTGCAAATTTGACAGATATAGTTGACTGTCAAGTGGGTTTTACAAGGAGCTAAGAGCTTCAGGGGAAGAGAAGTTTAGTACTGTTTATACAAAGCCTGTTTGCATTGTTTGTAGCACAATATGTAGTGTTCTTGTGTTTGAGGTAAAAGGCCACAGGTTCTATTCCCACAGTATGTAGATGAATTGTTAATTCTCTCATGTATTGTCCTTTAAAGGCAGGTGGATATTGCATGTTTGGCTCATATTTTTGGTCTGTTCATCTTAAAATTTGTGGGTTTCTGGCAAATCAGTGAGAACTGAATTCACTAAATAATGACATCTAAGTTTCAGGGCCGGATTCACGAAGGCTTGCATGGAGTCTAAGAGTATAGTAAGACTCCAGCAAGCCAACATGTCCGCTGAGCGATCCAGAAACAGCCGGCAGGGGCATGCAACTGAGCTCTTCAAAGTAGTCCTACACGGACAGGGCTGGGATATGCAAATTATCTCAATTGTAAGCGAAAGCCATGCAAATGAGGTAAATTTGCGATCCAGGAAACCCGAACCTGTCCGAGTAGGAGTAGTGTTATCTGCAGAAATGTACTCAGTTGATAACTGAGTACCGTTCTGCAAATAGCAAAATGGAGCCATGTCAGCTGGAAAAAAAGTATGCATTCACAGGAGGAAGCATGCCAATGGCCAAAAATACAGCCATTGGCAATGGGAAGTGATGCAAATTAAAAATAAAATAATTTTTTTTTTTAATCCTGATTTCTGGAGTTTAACTGTAGCGCAGCGCTGCGCAAACGTGCTGCACCCTAAAAAGCAGAAAATTAATAATTAAGATCCACAAATGAGGATTTCATAGCTAAAATGAATTTACAATGCAAGGGAATGGCAGGCTGAAGACAACATGGCCACCGAGTAGAGGTTGCTACGGGGGGAAGCTCAGTCTAAGAGATGTAACTAAGCATTAGTAGGCAATCCTATGCAAATGAGAGTTATGATAGTTCACATAGCAAATGAGCACAGTCAGTGGAGTGTAGGAGAAGGATAAGGGGAGTAACAGAGTAGGGTTGGGAGGGTGGCCTAATCGTTAAGATGTTTGCCTTAGAAGCACAAGGTGCAGGGTTCGATTCTCACAAGGGATACTTAGCTAGGCTTAAAATGGCTCGCAAGGGCAGTTAGCCTAGTACTAATCTATGAACCTATGAACCTATAAGATAGGTGACATCATGAGGGGGGGTATGTATGAAAGGAGTGCAGCTCATTGGAGCAGAGCAACATGTGTCAGCTTACATTTACATAATAGTAAAAGAGGTGTGTCAACAGGTAAGCCAGGTAAAGTCAAGAAATCAAAGGTGTATGCTATGGATAACACCAAAGCTTCTTGCTGAGCATGCATGCACGTGTGTGCGTGCCAGTAAACCTGAGTAAGACAGTGTGCGTGCGTGTAAGCGTGTGTGCGCATGTGTAGGCTTGAGTAAGCATATGTAAGGCTGTGTAAACAGTTGTAAGCATGTTTGCACCGGTGTGCGCATGTTTTAACAGGAATAAGCACGTTGTAGTCCATGTAAGCATGTGTGCGCGCGTGTGAGCTGGTGTGCGTGTGTTTGCGCGGCGCTGCCCCCTGAGGAAACAGAAAAGGAAGCACAACAAATAGTGGGAAGTTAACCAGGGAGTACTAGCAGAGCTAGCAGGTGAAAACAATCAGAATTAACCAATTACACAGGCATTACACTAACCCAGCCCAACCCAGCACTCAAAACCCAGACAAAAACATTCCAGTATGTATTTCTCAGACACACTGAAACACTGCAGTAAGCTAATAGAAGTGAAAACTGAAAAAGCTTCACTGAGACAAAGAAATGTTAGGGGCTGCCATTGCTGTCATAGGTGACATATGCAACATGCTGAGGGTGGTGACAATGCAAATGCTGCTGAGCAACCCACAGTGAGGAGACGGAGAAGAGTGTACAGGCCTAGGGTAACCTACCAGGGGCTACATGAGCTGGAGATAGTGGAGCACTATAGAGTGGACAGAGACCTCATGCAGCAAATTGTTCAGCTGTGCAGGCCATGCCTCAGACACAGAACCAACAGAGGGGAACCCATCCCAGTGGAAACCAAGGTATGTGTTGGCCTAAGAATATTAGCAACAGGTACCTTCCAGAAACCAACTGGCGATATGATGGGGATTTCACAGGCATCAGCATCTAGGGTACTGCACCAGTTCCTGAATGCCATGGCAGCACATGTTGGTGATCATGTATATTTCCCCAATTCCAGTGAGGTATTGGTCAGCAATATGCATCTCTTCCAGCAAATAGTGGAATACCCTGAGGTAGTGGGTCAATAGACTGCATGCACATTCACATCAAAGCACCAGCCGGTGAGCGGGATAGGGTCTACTATAACCGCAAGGGTTACCCCTCCATCAACTGCCAGGTCATGTGTGATGCCCAGGGCATAATAATGAATGTGTGTGCTGGCTGCCCTGGAAGCTACCATGACTCCCATATCTGGCATCTGACACAGCTGTACCAGACATTTGCCAATGGGGACATCCCTCATTGTCACCTAGTGTGGGATGGTGGATATGCACTCGAGCTGTGGCTGATGACACCCATCAGAAATGCACACACACCTGAACAGGAGTGTCATAATGAGGCACACGCACAAACACAAAATGTAATCAAGTGTGTGTTTGGGCTGCTCAAGTCATGGTTCCAGTGCCTGGACACATCTGGTGGATCCTTGCAGTACTCGCTAACTACATGTGCCCAAATAGTCATGGTATGTGCTATGCTACACAATATGATCCTGCAAAAACAGCTGCAGCAGGAGCAGCATAGGGCCGGGCACAACAGCCCCCCACCATTGCCAAGGCCATCACAGGCAGAGCGTGACTCAGAGGAGGAACAACCTGAGCCTGCCCCAGTAGGCAGAAGGAGGTGTGCCCAGTATGCTTTGGCCTTGGCAAAGAGGCAACGCATAGCATATATACTGGCTCAGTAGGAACCCTGGAAATGATACTTCTCTCCGACTCGCACATATAGTAAAAGTGATGCCTAACTTGACACTACCTATTAACAAACATGTATAGGGAGTGTAAAATGTGCATCTGACATAGGCAGCCCTGCAGCACCACCTGAGGCATGATTGCTATGTGTTAAGCAATATAAAGCACTGCTAAACAGCTCTCACCACTATTTAGTATATGTGAACAAAATTGCACACACTAAGTAGCACAACTACAGGAAATGTTCAGCAATATTGTGCACTGTCCAGCAATGTTGGGCAATATTGAGCAATGTTGTGCAAGTCTGGTCAAATGTGGGTATAGTTCATCAAAAGCAGGTTAACAAGTTCATATTTGCTTCACTTTTCTTGAAGCAGTCTGTTATGAAAATATGAAGCAGTGACAGTCCTCAAACCCAGAATACAATGCATTATAGTCAGAGTACAGAACCACTAAACCATGACAGTATGTCAATGGTCAGCTTGCATGAAAAAATGTTGATAAGTCAATGCTAAGTATCTAATGGAAACCTTGCATGCATAGCATAATTCCTGTCAAGTCAAGACACAAAGGTGAGGCCTGCAGTAATAATAGAACCTGATATTCAACACACATATAGTACAAATGTTAATATTTGTAATGTTCACACACATCAACAAATGTAGTGGACCTCAGACAGCAACATACTGCAAGGTCACACTGGGCATGCTCACACACTTGAAACTATGAGACAAATGTCAGGCAACAAACACTGAAAGTCTGAACTGGGCATGCTCACACACTTAGGTCAAGTTTGAGTACAGCAGTGGGCCACAAATATCCCACAGTTGCAAGTGTCAACCCAGGAACCTCGCACTATTAACAAATCCACCATGTGCACACAGTGACATGACAACAGACACAATATAAAATAGTGAAATACTGTCACAATCAAATATGTTATGCAGAAACCTAGGTTGTTCATAGGAAGTGATAAAGCAAAGAAGAAACAAAACCTGCAATCAGTACCATCACTGAACAATATGCATCCTGAACATTAGCATAGGTTCAGAGGTTGACACTAGGCTATCTGCCCTAGGGTACGTAGAAGCCTAGCCACAGTGTGTTTGTAGTCTGCAACCATGCTAGATCAGTAGACTGTGCCTGTCAATAGTAGGTCACACAAGATATCTCACATATGTTCATTTCATTCTGCCTCTGTCTATCAAGGACCTATAACATATCCCAGGGCTAAACATATGTCCAATTAACATAATTGCTCATGTACCTGTCCCTGGAGCATGTAGCTGTAAGAGACTTTGATATCCTCATGTGGAGCCTGTCCATCAATGCTGTGATGGACATGGCATCAAAGAAAAGGCACAGACTGCATCCAAGTAGGCAGTAAGCAACTGAGGAGAGCTGGGTCACCATAGCCAAACTGTGCATACCATCTGTGTGAGTCCCTAGATCCACTTGGTATGTAAATCTGTGTACATTCCAGTTGCAGCAAGTGTTGGGTAAGGTACATCCAAAATGGGCCATTGTATCCAAGCATGTGTCAGATAACTACAAGGTCACAATGACCCCACCTGATCTGGATGTAAAACTGTATGGGATAAGGTTGTCTAAATAGAAGGTGTGTCCAACAACATTGGCAATGTGAATGTCAAAGGCAAGAGTACTAAGTATTCATGTCCCCAAATCACAAACCACACACACTGTAAGCGATGTATCATCACCTATGTGGTAATGTGTGTGCACAATGTTACTACCAAAGGTGATGACTATGCATCTAAAGTAAGGTAGCTGTAGGCCATGGCTCTGGCACCAGTCAGCCATCTCTGTAAGACCCTTTCTGAGGATGCCTGTGCCAGCTGTGGAGTCGAATATGGTACACAGTTTGCAGTCATCTGCAAACATGGTCATCCATATTCCTCCTGTGTTAGCCAGTATGTATCAGAAATATATACAGAACAAGAGAGGTCCCAGGACTGAGCCCTGTGGGATGTCACGTGTAACTGGTATATAGTCAGAAATGGCACCTGCAATACTGACCATGTGTGTGCTATCCATGATCCAGTTAGAAATCCAGATTGTGACATATGTGTAGATATTGAATCCGGTGATCTAATGTGTAAAGGCCAAGTGGGGTAGTGTGTAGAAGTGGTGTGCGAGCTCCAGGTAGGCTGTGTGGACAACCCTGTGTACATCTATGGACCTGTTAACTGTTTAAAGACATCAAACATCTGCAAGAGGCAAGATATGCCCACAACAACACCAAATTGTGTAGGATCCAGTGTCTGTAGGTTCACAATGTGTATGTGTATGTGTTCCATGATGATACACTCCATAGCATAGCAGACCAGGATAGTTAGGCATATATTGTGATAATGTCCAGGGTCCCTTGTGGCATCAGCACTGTGTAGCAGGTACACCATAGCTGTATGCCATTCCATGGGTATACATCCTGTAGTAACTGTGATATTGAACAGTGACATAATGTGAGTGTGAAGTTTGTCATGAATCTCGTGTATGCCACAGTCTGGGACACTATCTGGTCTCACTGATGCTGTGTTGTCTGCTATGGAGAGGGCAGCACATACATGTTCATCTGTGATGTCAGGGAGGCTACACCCTGTTGTGATGGACATGTGCACTGCAGGGGGGATGGTGGGGAAACAATCCCACTGAACCTGTTGTCCAGGATGTTTGCAATGTCAGTGGGTTCACTGTATCATTTGTAATTATGCAGTAACTCACAGCATATCTGTGAGTTCCCACACAGGTCCCTGACATAACTAAATAAGGCCTTGTGATTGTCCACAGTGTCTGTTGCAAGTGTCCGTTAGAAGTGGGCCTCAGATGAATCAACAACTGATGGTAGCTATACCATAGTACTGATCAGAGATGCCTTCCAGATTGTGATTGTGCTCTATAATGTAGTAGCCTCCTCCTGTCCATGTACAGCTCAGTAATGGCTGTGGTCCAGTAGACAGGTCCCCTGCCTTTGGAGGAGTGAGTCTTGTAGTTATCTGGGATAGCATGATCCATGAATTCCATATTTGTCCATAGAATGTGCTTGTAAAGTATGTAGTTGTCTGAGCCGTAATTAGCACTGTCCCAGGGTCATTGAGGGATACCACCTCAGTTTGTACAAGTGTGATGTTTGCTCATGAGAAGTATGTCACTGAGATCACATAGGATGTGTGTGTGTATGGGATATGTATGTCTAGTGAGATGAATGTATGTTCCGACCTTAACAATTACAGGTATACCTCTGTTGTGGAACATAGAGTCCCCATGTGTGTGATGATCAGGTACCACATGTATAACCCCCTGTGGGTGTGGTGAACAGGTCTTCCCTAGCATTTGAGTGTAACAATCTTAGCAACTTTTGTGCGCGGGTGTCACTGTTTGAGTAGTATACCCAGTCAATGTTTGTGTATTTGAAGTCACACAATATAATGGTGTTTGGTGAGACCTTCACATTCCCCAGTGTTCCCAGGAATAAAGACTGTTGTGCCCATGTTTAGGAGTGTGGTCTGTAACAGTCTACACACTGAAATGCAGTTTTGACCACTCTCAGTTGCACATGTATGTTCCCCAATGCTTTGTGTACTGCTACCAACCTGGAGGTGTGTGTATGAATGATATATATGGAATCCCCCCTATTGTTGTTGTTCAATCCGAGTCCTGTGTCTGAAAACCATGGTATGACATAAAACATGTTAGTGCTGCTGTGCTTTTGTGAGCCTGAACCAGGTGTTTGTTACTGCACATATATCGACAGATTCCATACAGATGTGAGTCCTGAGTGCAAGCATTCTGAGGGTTAGACATCAGTTGTTGAGCACCATCACTCTCCGTTTCCTGTACCCTGTAATGTCTATGGCTGTGGTTATGTCATCTGACCCTCACTTCAAACAGCCACTATGTGTGTGTCAAGAGCCTAAGGCAGTCTGTGAAAACCTAGGGGTGACAGCTGCATGGCGTTCATAGTGAATGTACATGGCATGTTGAGCATGAAATCCCAGGCTGACAGACATTGGATCCCCTGTGAATGACAACAATATGTTAGGCAACTGTTAAAACTGATCATGTCATATGTATACTATGACATAGTACTTGGTGAGGGTAAGATGCTACACAAGGTCAGGGTCATACTGTCCTGGCCTACATGATCAGAGAGCCCCTCTATGTCTTTTGTCATGTAGTCCAGGGAGGAACGTCTGAGGGTCTACACACCAGAATGCTCAATGATGGAGCCATATTTGTACTTGCAGTGGACTGACAACAGTGCATGTGTCATGTGGCATATACTGGCACCTGACACACAGCACAAAGTGACCTTGGCCTTGTTCAGCCTGGTGAGTGGGATGTCAGTGTGACAGACAATTACACTCACCTTATACAGTTGTATGAGGTGTGTTGTGTAGGCCTAAGGGCAGTGACTGTGTGGCACAATGACTTTGTGAACTATGTGATATGTGTGAATGGTTGTGTGTTAGCAGTTGTTTGTGTGTCTGCTTTGGATGTCTCAGCTGCTTAGGAAGAGTACATTTAGATGCTCCAAGTATGTCATTGTGTGTCAATGTATACGATTTGCTGTTGTCATTGGTGCATGTGTGACTGTATTTGTGGTGTGTGTGGTTACCTTCACCACCCGATAGACTGTGCCATTCATGGCTTGGGAGAGCTCAGCCTCCTGTCCGTCTATACAGTTGCACCTCTGACAGATATCTGAGTTTGTTGGTAGGAGGACAGTGTTACCTGTGTACATAAGGCAGCTGTAACAATGCGTCAGAATTCCAATATGCACCAGCTGGACTGGAGAGTACACACAAAACCGACCTTTGGACATGCCAGGATATGATGATGACATACACTGTCGACTGATCACAAAGGATCAGTAGTGTATCAAGTGTGTAAAAGAGTATAACAGGGTTTTAGTGTTCATGTTTGTTGTTGCTATGGAAAGATAATCTGCAAAGGAGTAAAGACAGAAACATTAAACCTCCTTTAGCTAGGTCAGAAATATCGATGTACAGTCATATATGTCCTGAGTCAGGGTCAACTGTACCTGATTGACAATGTCAACATCCTGCCAGACAGGCCCATACATACATACCCACCTCCCAGTGACAAAAGGCCCTAACATCATAACAGGAGATATCACATGTAGAATGTGTAAACTGGTCCCCACAATGCCAAATGAATCCCATCACGTGGATAACAATGTTTCCCCATATGTGTCATAAGTGAATGACAGGACAAACAGACACTGCACCCGAACAGTCTGTTGAGCCTCACACTCTCTACAGGATCTTACACCATTGAATGTGTTACAGCAACATGTGGCACACCCCACAAGTGTTGGCGCACAACACACCACGGGAATTATATTCCTATAAGCCTACAAAGTCCAAAATGCTAGTCCATGGAGTCCAGCATGATTGCAGTCAGGAACAGAGATATTGTAAACTGACAAACACACAACACAAACGTCTGTGGTATGTTAATAAGCACATCATGTTCCCCAAACCTGCTACATATCTTGCAAGGAGCCACTCAGGACAAACATCACTGACAGGAGCAACAGAGGTCCCACATAGACCTTGAATAGCCCTTTACCAACATCACAGACACATGTAGTATCCACAAAACCTACAATCCGTGCATGAATATGTATTGTCATATTTAGGAATGGTAATATGTCCACAGATAGATCACACCAGGTATGAATTGTGTATTCCTGTTCAAGATGTTAACACCTGCTGACCCACACAGTTCATTTGTGGGACTGCATAACACTACGTGCACACACATAACCATGTCCAGTCTGATGTCGGCAACCTACAAACATAGCATGTGAATAGAGACCACACAGTAAAGCATGTAGCACCTCGTGTTAATGCGGGTCTCACTAGTATCTTAACATAGTTCAGTAGGGATTTGAATCCTGCAATTGCTGAGTGTGTGTGTGTGTGTGTGTGTGTGTGTGTGTGTGTGTGTGTGTGTGTGTGTGTGTGTGTGTGTGTGTGTGAGATTGGCTTTGAGAGGAGTGACCTTTTTGGAGACTGTGGAAACACATTAGGAGTGGTAAATACCTCTTTGCCAAGTGTGATGATGTTAGCATCTTACAAATAGAGCTTTTGAAATAAATGCACCCAGTAAAACAAATAACGTGTTGTGTTAATGCGTATTTCACTAGTGTCATGATATAGTCAGGTAAGGGTTTGAGTCTTGCAAATGCCAAGTGGGTGTGTGTGGGGGGGTGTATGTGTGTGATTTCCTTTGAGAAGAGGAGACTGTGGAAACACATTTTAAAAGAGGTACATCCCTCTTTGGAAAGTCTGATGATGTCAACATCCTACAAATATTCAAGGAGAACAGAAACCACCCAGTAATGCATATAGAGTGCTGTGTTAATGTGTATCTCTCCAGTAGCATAACATAATTAAGTAGGGGTTTAAATCCTGCAAATGCTGAGTATGAGTGTGTGTGTGAGAGACTGCCTTTGAGAGTAGTGGCCTTTTTGGAGACTGTGGAAATACATTAGGAGTGTTGAAGCTCTCTTTGCCAAGTGTGATGATGTCATCATCCTACAAATAGAGCTTTGGAAAAAACGCACCCAGTAAAGAAAATAGCATGTTGTGTTAATGCGTATCTCACTAGTGTTATAATGTAATCAGGTAGGGGTTTGAGTCCTGCAAATACCAAGTGTGTGTGTGAGGGTGAGGTGGTATGTGTGTGTTTCCTTTGAGAAGAATAGCCTTTTTTGAGACTGTGGAAACACATTTTAAAAGAGGTACATCCCTCTTTGGAAAGTCTGATGATGTCAGCATCCTACAAATATTCAAGGAGAACAAAATCCGCCCAGTAATGCATATAGTGTGCCGTGTGAATGTGTATCTTTCCCATAACATAGTTAGGTAGGGGTATGAATCCTGCAAATGCTGAGTATCAATGTGTGTGTATGAGATTGCCTTTGAGAGGAGTGGCCTTTTTGGAGACTGTGGAAATACATTAGGAGTAGTGAATCCCTCTTTGCCAAGTGTGATGATGTCAGCATCCTACAAATAGAGCTTTGGTAAAGAATGCTCCCAGTAAAGCAACTAGTGTATTGTGTTAATGCGTATTTCACTAGTGTCATAATATATTCAGGGAGGGCTTTGAGTCCTGCAAACAGCAAGTGTGTGTGCGTGGGAGGGATTGTGTGTATGTGTGTGATTTCTTTTGAGAGGAGTAGCCTTTTTGGAGACTGTGGAAACATATTTTAAAAGAGGTACATCCCTCTTTGGAAAGTCTGATGATGTCAGCATCCTACAAATATTCAAGGAGAACAGAAACCACCCAGTAATGCATACAGCATGCCATGTTAATGCATATCTCTCCAGCAACATAACATAGTTAGGTAGGGGTTGGAATCCTGTGAATGTGTGTGTGTAAGACTGCCTTTGAGAAGAGTGGCATTTTTGGAGACTGTGGAAATACATTAGGAGCGGTGAATCCCTCTTTGCCAATTGTGATGATGTCAGCATCCTACAAGTAGAGCTTTGAAAAAGAAAGTGCCCAGTAAAGCAAATAGCGCTTTGTGTTAATGTGTATCTTACTAGTGTCATAACATAGTCAGGTAGGGGTTTGTGTCCTGCAAAAGCTAAGTGTGTGTGTGTCACAGGTGGTCAATGCAGCGTGGATTTTGCTTTTACTACGGTATGACATATGTTTCAAACAGTATGTGCATTGCACACTTCGGGTATCTGTGTGTCAAATAGATTTGTGTACATGTGACCTCAATCAGTACATAGGTGTGAAGCCTGCAGACTACATGAATACATTTGTAAACATCGACAGATTGTGCCGCTGCATCTCAGATCATAGGCCACATATGTATGTCTGCGTCAAGACCAGCCAATGTAGTGACCTGTGGCCAAGGACATCCCTGCGACACACATCCATGACATGTACTGTAGAGTACTGTGAGTGAGGGTAATTGCTGGGGTATATGTCAGACATGTTCATACACAACAACGACTGACAATAATGGACAGTCATGATAGGTGTGCACCAGCCCAGTGGATATGCATGCAGGCCCCTAATGTGTTATGTGAAACACCAAGGGACCCCAAAATACCTATGGATATGTGGATACCAAGGGACAGATTGCATAACACGTGTCTCTCTGTACACATTGGTACCCGACATACATGTTCAGGGCTACCACCTATGTGGTGCTGTCGGGATAGTATGTATAGTAAATGTGGATGATCATGCCATAGACGGTGTACTGCTATACAGCATGTATTGGACAACAGGTATCTGTCTGTATGATACCCTCGTGTAGGATATGCGTCCAATCCGGGGAATGCAGTGTAGGCCAATGCATGCATTATCGGATGTGGATGGACATATCACTAGTATGTTTGCATGTACTAAAGAGGTCGTTATACCACACAGGTGTGGTCCCAGGAACGTGTGGCGGTCAATACCACTGGTTACTGTTATAGTATAGTACTGGAAGATTCCAACTGTTACTGAGTTCCCTACAACTGTGAGTCATTTGTCAGGGCATCATCTAATGATTGGTTATAGTCATGCTGTTGAGGTGGTGTATACTGCCAGACTGCAGATCATTGACAGATATCAACGGTATCACCCACAGCATAGTGCCAACCCATGTCATACACACATGTGTACCCATGTTAGTAAATATCTGTAGTAGAATGCATACTGGCCATCGAAAGATACCATGAGATGTTAACAATGTGTAGAACAGGGTATGTCGCACATCCCACATGTCCACTATGCATGTACATGCAGACAGTGTGCACACACCATGTTCACAGATGTACACCTGCTAATTTGTAATGCACACATCACACATGTACTGTCCACTCACTAACACATGCTGTCAACACTGTACACTTCATCCAAGTGGCACATGGGTGGAAAATATATACTCAGACCTAACACTGGTGTAAACAATGCTACAATGACTATCTGAGCTGTGATGCATAATGCCTGCTCAGATATACCTACAAGGATATCAGTACACCTTCCTGTTGGCAACTTGCTACTATTGCTACACTGCTATGATGTCACCCTGTGCATCAGAACCATGTTAGCCTATTCCTGCATCAATGTGACAGATGACAGGAGGTGGCACAGGTGTCATCATATGCACAGGGTGTGTTGTAAGTTTGCCAGAGCCCGACATTGACCCATCCAATAGGCATGTCTGTGTGTGTGTGTGTGTGTGTGTGTGTGTGTGTGTGTGTGTGTGTGTGTGTGTGTGTGTGTGTGTGTGTGTGTGTGTGTGTGTGTGTGTGTGTGTGTGTGTGTGTGTGTGTGTGTGTGTGTGTGTGAGGGACAACAGTACTGCATGGGCCAATGTTGATGTAATGTGTGTGTGTGTATGTGTGAGCCCTAGTTGTATGGTAAATGTGTGTGTGTCTGCATGCACACAACTCCACCATGTGGCTGCCATATACGGGCGGTTGTGGGACAGCCACAGACTGTACCTGCTAGGCTGTACAGATCACTGTCTCTGGCCATGAACAACGTACCTGTGCTTAGCAGGGGTGCTACGGGCAGTATCACGTATCAACCCTGACTGGGTGTTATCATCAGAGGCAGAGGTATGATGACTGGACCCATGTCCCAGCTGGGACTGGCCAGTGCCACGTGCACGTGGTCTAGTAGGATGGTCAATGGACAGGCCAGCCTCAGCATTGCTGTGGCTGGTACTGCCACTACGGGAGCGGCTGTGATCTGTGGTCCATCTGCGACGAATACCAGCTGATGCTGTTGCTGGCATGCATCTGCATCAGCCTCTCATCCTTCCTGCATGGTCCTGGATCATGGCTAACACATTGTGGAGGACATCTAATGTCTCCCTCCAACAGCTATCAATGACCTCGGTGTAATTCCGGATGGCACCGGCAAGGTCACGGATGCTATCATTGATAGCAGTGTAATGGACCCTCTGCGCCCTTAGTCCCTGTCAGGTGTACTGTTCCATACGTGCCTGTGCCTGCATTACAGCCCGGAACATACTGGAGGTTGTAATACCTCTGGGGGCACGTCTGCCAGGGGCAGTACGACCAGTGGTACTCCCCCGAGAACTCCTGGACATCTGCCTATGTTGTACCGTTCCGGTAATCCGGCTATGGCTGCTGTGAGGGGATGCATGCGCCATAGGTACCACACTCTCCTGGTCAATGCCAACTGTATGCTGTCCCTCAGCTATGGCCATTAGTGACGAGGGATGTATTGGCAGTATGAGTGTGCACATAGATGGGGTTGACCACTGTGTACTGTCGATTGGTGGACCAATGACAGACTCTGTCAGACCTTCCTGTGCCACAATACATGTCTCATCATCTCCACTATTAGTGGCGGTGACATCAGTTCCCTGCTACACTCAGCCACGCCTAACACAGCACCTGTGGAAGGAAGACAGGAAACACGCTTTACAATCTGTACATGATGTTAGCACACATGCACACATGCACACATGAACACATGAACACATGCACACATTCACACATGAACACATGCACACATGCACACAAATACACTGCTCACCACAGCACATACACACACACACATACCAGCAATCCAACACATTCACAATAGTGGGTGATGGTGGGTGACAGTATCTCAAGGCAAACAGTCACCACACACATGTCAGCAGGCAGACCATGTGTTGCTCAACACCATACAGTGCAAGTATAGACAGCCCTTTCTAATGACATTATACATGGCTTTGATGCATGTGTGTAATTGTGCAGTGATTGGCTACACCCTGGAACACAATTTCTACATGGACACTACATTGCTGTGCAAGTATTATCTGCTCTGCAATGTCATGTGCACCATCACTCAATGGTATACATACCATGGCTGCATGTGTCATCTGTGTGACACATAGATTAACATGTGTGATGACAGTGTCTGTGTCCATATCACATAATAGTGGGCACAGGTGTAGCAAATGCATGCAATGTACAGACATTGGATGAGTGGTACATGTAGACGTGAAGGAATCCCAATGCATGGCATGGACATTGCACAGTGGTTATGGTGCGTGTGGGACATATTGCAGATATGTTGTTGCCAGCCATGACATGGCATGCTACACGACTGCAACATTAAACACCACACATACCCAATGTGTGTTATGTGACCTATACACCCAATAGCATTCCAGGACATATATGTGACTCTTTGTACAGATGGTGGCTGTTGTGCAAAATGTGTATACTAGCATATGTAAGCACACACACAACACATTATGCATGGTGTGTATAGGTGCATATGTTTGCACACACAGAACAATGAGGTGCACAGCAAAGACTGCTATGTGTAGTACTGTGGTCATTGTAACTGGATGGGGTATAGTACCATGTGCCATCAACATCATCATGCATCTTGTGGTCACTCATGGCTACTACTGTGTGACAGACCACCACCTAGCATGCTGTACCTGAACTGCAGTGCCGTGGAAACATTCACTATTACATAGTCACTTTGTACATGGGTGTATAAGGTGCCCAGTAGGGAGCATTGCCTATCATGACTGTGTTATGTGTTGAAGACTGTTGCGCAGCCCCATGATAGGCCTCTACCCCTGAGGTACATCATGTGTGTGTGGATGACATGTGGGATACTGACATGTGACCTTACAGTGGGTGTGTGGTTATGCCATATGAAGCATGACTTTGTGTACTGCATGTGATAAATGTCTTATGTTGTGTACAGATGTTGCAACTATGCCTATCCAATGTGCAGTAGGGGGTTGCCACAACTGTGTGTCATGCTCTGTGTATTGCATGTCATTGAGGAAGCTACTGACATTACTGAGCTGTGCAACGTCTCACAGCAAACATGCATGGCATGCATTATGCATAGATGTGTTATGTGTACATGGCCTACACCTCACCTATGACATGCATATTTCATTACCAACATTGCAGGTATAACACACTCACCAGCATGGATCGGCTGCCCTGCCGTCATACCAGAGGGACCTACGAGAATATGAGAGGGTTCATCAGGGGCCACAACTGTGGCATTGCTACAGTGGGTATGCTAAACTGCAGTACAACAACAGTCAACAGTCACAGGTGTAGGGATATTATACAAACTATCCGTATTGCAAAACAGTAGGCAGCGGAACTGCTAAACACACAGTACACATCTCATGTACACATAATCTAACAATACAGTTAACTGTAGTCTACAGATAGGGCGTATTACCTGCTTGCTCCAGGTGGATGTGCTGGGTGGCTCCAGCCTCCATTACAACACATGTCAGAGGTTGTCGTAGCTGTTGTCCATGAGCCACCACGCTTAGGAGCAGCTCCTCTGCTCTGGTGAGGGGGGGATGTATGACCACCCCACCACCTGTGGCAAGCTGCTGTCTTTGGATATCAGACGCACGCTGCCAGACTTGCCTAATTAAATCACTGCAGTGATGGCATACGTGCTCATATGTCTGGTTATGCATGCCTATGTTGTCATTTACCCGACTAACAAGCTCCTGCCACAGTGCAGTCCGCTCCTGCTGGTGCTGGCTGGTTCTGGAGAACAGTATGGTGTACTGCTGCAAAAGGCTGTTGACTATCACCTCTTCCTCTTCTGCAGTGTAAGCTGGATTACGTTGGTGGGCCATCTGGCTGAAAAAGATATGAACAATATGTGTGAGAGTGTCCTGTGGCACACTTTACACCTTTAGCCACAGATATCACTTTATTGTCATATATACCATCCTATTGTCTGTCAGTGGTTACACACGTTCAATAACACTTATTGGTTCTCAGGCCACAACTAACTAACACTGCCTGACAGACTCTATATATCACACCACTATACAACAGTACCCGACACACTAATTGTGACACATTGCACAACCTCAAGACAGGGGTGTATATCACACCAATGCACAAACAGAGATGTCATCCATTGTAATGGATGTAAAGTACAGGTACAGTACTACCAATCAAACACCCTAGTCATTGATGCCATAGCCCTGCCTAACAGATATGTCCAGTTGTTACTATAGGTGGCATACTGCTGTAACAGACTATAGATGTTGCTGGATACACACGTCAACCCTGTAACACACATATGATTGCAGCCATTGTACAGGCATAATCACACACACATCAGGCAAACATACAATGCACCACTGTATGCCAACACAGATGAGCATTACCTGTGTACCATACTGTGCTGTATACCACTACTTACACACCCTTATGCCTGCAGTCTGTCATCTGTGCAGACTACAGGAAAGACACATGACAGTGTTTCCAAGCAATGTGAACGCAAACCATGCTGTGCTGTTTAGCCCTTCAGCTTCAGGTAGTACTACAGTTCATATTGGTGATGGATTCACCTACAGTACCACTCACCAAGCATACATGTATTGCTTTAGCCTACAATGAGACACCACATTCATCAATGGAGAACTACGTCACATCATATGCCGTACTACTATGTCTGCCTAACAGTACATTACACATCAGTTGCTGTCCTCGCAGCTTGGTTAGGCACTACCATGTCAGATACAACATCACACTAAGCTATCACACATTTACAGACCTTGCACACATTCAGCGTTGCACTCATTAAACCTCACATAGCAACTATTGCATTAAGTACATGTGTGAGTGCATAGTGTCATAGGCAGGTGATATGCTATTGGCCCTAGGGCCTACGGCAGCCTAGCCATATGCTACCCTGGCCTTTGACACACATGCACTTTGATTTCACTTGCCCCTGCCAA
Organism: Protopterus annectens; assembly: GCF_019279795.1. Classification (NCBI taxonomy): domain Eukaryota; kingdom Metazoa; phylum Chordata; order Ceratodontiformes; family Protopteridae; genus Protopterus; species Protopterus annectens. Next base: position 1,046,381,056 of record NC_056727.1, read on the forward strand.
CCTGAACCACAGAGGTGTTTCCTGGGGTGTATTAACAATCTCCCTCACAATCATCAGGGGTATTTATAACAACTGCTAAGGAGGAGCCTTGTTTGCTATTGCTATGTGGTCTATTCCGGTGTATGGCATATGTCTGAAATGGGAACCTATCCCTCCAGCATGTGCTGTTTAGTGAGCTGACAAGGATTGGGGCCCTAGAGCGTGTAACCCTGAGGAGTTGTGATATGTTGCCATGGTGGTTGTCACCAGGCTATGGGTGTGACATACCTCTGTATGTCTGGCAGAGGTCACCTCTGTGTGGCCAGTATGCAATACAGTGTAGTTGTGGTTTTGTGAGTCAGTCTGCATAGGGCATTTGTTTGCGGACAGTATTACCCTTTGGGAGGTCTGTCTGTGGCCTGTTCACCTGGTGTAGTCATCATGTGAAGTACATACCACACAGGGCATTGTGATGAGTAGAGGGGAACCCTACCCTATACTTCCATAGATAACACACCTGTTGTCATGACACATACCACACAGACAGATTACAGGTGTAGTGTGGCACTGTCTTCATCACAGTGGAGGCTACTGTCCACCTGTGTCCCATGTTCCCTTATCACACCTTCACTGTTAGGTAGATCTCTGCCTATGTGTTAGTTAATGGGTACACTGTTTTGGGAAGGCGGAATGGCACTGCAGTATCAACACATGTCTACAGTCGATGCCTTGTTCACCACACACCTGTTGCGGTACATATTACCCCGTGTCTCTGTGTCTCTCTCTCTCTCTCACTCTATATGTATATATATACCTATATATCTAACTATATATATATATAAATATATATATATATATATATATATATATATATATATATATATATATATATATATATATATATATATATATATATATATATATATATATATATATATATATATATATATATATATATATATATATATATATATACATATCTATACACATACATGTACACATCCATTGCTGTACACATGGATGTACATATAGGCACATATACAGTCCACCTTTCATGGTGGGAATCTCACTTTTGCGACAGTTGTGGGATGTACAGGTATGCGATTACATTGCACAGTGTTGTGCAGAATGCATGTGGGTGTCCTCAGCCCTTGTAGCATTAGAAGGCCTCACTGTCTGTAACACATCAGATCTGACAAATCTGTCCCACAGCATTTAACCACCACATGACATATATCAACACTACCATAACTGGCCTTAGGCATAGGCCTACTGGGCAGCCACCTAGGGCGCCGCTCTAGCAGGGCTGTTTTTCCACTATTTATGTGGACACAAGGATGGGGGCACCAGGAAGTGTGGTGGGGGGCACGGTGGGTCCCTTTTGCCTAGGGCACCAGTTGACCTAAGGCCACTCCAGCGCACTGCATGGTGTCTTCTAGGCCACACACTACAACCTACATGGATATATGCACATATCAACATTCACTGAAAGATAGCTGTCCACCCTTCACTAACAGTTAGAGTATGTCCCTTGCTCTATGCACATGTGCAGATACAGATAGATACATACTGCTGCCACACATGGATGATTTGCAGTGTGTAGAGTACTCTTCAGGAACATCTACAACATGCCAACACATACATTTGAGTTACATACCTTACCTTTGTATTTACTTGCTCTGTGTATTACGGTTTTGTATCTTTTTATTTTTTTGGCTGGTTTGATTGGGGTATTTGCCCTCTGTTTCACCTTCGGTCTTTTTATTTTTTTTTGATGGTTTGATTTGGGTATTTGCCCTCTATTTCACCTTCAGTCTTTTTGTTTTTTGATGGTTTGATTTGGGTATATGCCCTCTATTTCACCTTCAGTCTTTTTTTTTTTTTTTTGGATGATTTGATTTGGGTATTTGACCTCTATTTCACCTTCGGTCTTTTTTCCTTTTTGGCTGGTTTGATTTGGGTTTTTGCCCTCTATTTCAGCTTCGGTCTCTGTTTCTGTTTCTCTCTCTCTCACTCTCTGTCTCACGACACCTGCAATGATATAATTACATGTGTGGACTGCAGGTACAGCCTGCTTTTCTAGGTATCTGCACTTGTGCATTTGACAGCCTCTGCACCAATTGCTGCCCACCATTCAGTAATTTCATGCATCCTGCTGTTTCGTGATTGCATTACTCACTGTGATTGCAGCCCACTGCTATAAAATGCTATGTTAGGTAGGCATAGCCCTTTCAGATTTCAAAGGTGGGGCCTATTCTTGTTTGCTCTGGACACCGTTGTGTCAGTCTGAAGGTTGGTATATGTCTCTTATCTGATGCTAGGGTTGTAGCCAGTTATGTGCATGTTGTACTCATACCTGCATGTTCCTGCTTCCAGTACACACATCTCAGTGTAGACATGTACGCACCCCTCCAAATGCTAACACTGGATACATGGGAGTATGTACTTTTTTCTCACTTACACAATTAACTGCCATACAAATGTGGTTATTGCACTGTATTCCTGTGGGCAGTGTTTATCCTGGTGTGATACTGTGTGGTGTTTGTAAGGTGCTACTGTAACATTATTCCCTGCTAGGATGGCTGGTTCTCCTTTCACAGTCATGTCATGCAATTCCACAACCACTTCTGGTAAAGATCCACAGAAAAGGGTTTGTGTTATACCATTCCTAATTTCCATTTACATTCCCTCATTGTAATGCATGATATATTTATTTCAGAACCAAGTTATTTGTATATTTGCTGTGGCTTAGTGGTAATTCATGCAGTCTATTGTGTCAATGGTCTGGGGTTCGAGACTGGCAGAGGTTTTTTATTTTGCTGCTCAGCAGAACAAGGGCCCTGCCATAGAGTGACTAAGGCACTTTTAAGCAGTAGTAAGCGGGTTTGCATGGGTTTGCGTGATGCTTAGCTAAGCGCACACATGCGCACACTCGCTTAATCATGCTTACTACCGCTTAAAAGTGCTTACTCCCACTAAACCCCGCGCTAATTTCTTTAAAAGAAAAGAAAATGGGGAGATAGGAAAGTGGTGAAAAAGGGGGCACAGAGAGGGAAAGACAGTAGGAAAACAAGCTCGGGATGTGCAGGATGGGTGTAGGGAAGGTCCATAGCTGCCCATTTCTTTGCCAGCAACAGCTGTGCATATGTTGAAAATTTGGAGTGAAATTTGATACCTTCCACCCCTGAGAGAGGGGTGAGGACAACATAGTTTGTTGTACTGCCAATTAGAATTATCAGTGTACATGTCCAATGGACATGTGTGCAAAATGGGAAGCTATGTATGGGGCGTAATTTTTTTTCTGGTACAGATTGCCCTTTTTTTTTTTTTTCAGGGGAGATTGGTAAGTGAGGTAGAGGAAGTAGGTATATTTGAGGAGGTACGTTGGGTAGGTAAACAGACAAGACAAACAAGATGCATACAGGGGCGGAATATGACACATGGGGTGGGTAAACACAACTGACAGGGACGGATGTTTGGAAATCGCAAGCCCATGAGCCCACAGTTGGTAACAGTGGGACTGATATCCCCACCCATGGGCAGTCACCACTGGACCTTCACAGACCCGAGGGTCGCTGTGCTGGGGGCTGCGTAGGATGGGCAGGCTCACCCGTGAGTCACGCCACTCTCGCCTTGAGCTGGCATAGGGGATCAGCAACTAAACGCTGGATCTCCCTACGCACCACAACCCGGACCCTTCGGAGGGTGACAGGAGGCCCTTCTCCACCCATGCTTGCAGGGGGGGTTAGCCCCATCCCCTGCAGCGCTTCCACCCGAAGGTGGCACAGGACCTATGGAGGAGGGTGGCCCGGGCTGGGCACCAGACCTGCTGGTGCCAGGTGCAACTGCCAGCTGAGGTGGGACAGGTGGGTCCACTGGGACCAGCCTTCCCATACGTTCTGTGATTAGGTTTTTTTAATTACAACATAGACAACAGCATTCCAAGTTAGTTGTAACAGCATGCAGTAATATTCCCATTAACCCAAAACACCAGGGTTACAACAGTTGAACAGCAAGCATAACACATGCATGTATTGAATGACAGTGGACATTCCTACAGCATGCAGGGATGATTGGTGGCAACAGGCCACCAAGATTGTGGTGTTTTAACAGGGGACGTGCATCAAAGTAGGTTCAGATTTTTTATAACAATAGGACATATGTCCCAACAAATGTTATGAGATTACACATACCCATTGAGGTGTGGAATTGCATTGTTTATGCACACGGAGTAGGGTGTAAAAAGAAACCTCCATTAACATCTTAATAGTACTTTAACTGTACACTACATTCCTATTGACTGCAGGTGGATATCCCCTACATGTATTCTTAAACTAAACAACATGCATTTGATTGCTTTATGGGTTTTGCTACTTCATGATATACCTGGCCTATATCTGACATGGTAATTGTCCAGGATGCAGATGTTACTGCTACATACTTGTATTAAATTGACTTGTTTATGTATGTGCACATCTGGATGTGTTCACATGGCTTTTTCACTTGTTTTCTGCACAACCCTACTTTTCAGGTAACACACTTAAGTTTCTGGGGAACACCTTGACAGGCTACTCGTGTGCCAGATTTACCTATGCATGTCAGCCATTTCACAACTGTTTAGGACTGTTGCATACTTCACAGCTACTGGCACTTCCTTCATCCACTTTATATGGGTCTGCACTACTGGGGGTTGTCAGCACTTACTACAACAGAGTAACATTTCTTCACTGCAAGGGTTCAACAACAATTTCTGAGTAACTGGCACATACACACTGCAAGTATTATACCTTTCTTATTTACATTAAAACTCTTTTCTACAGGCTCTCTCCTGTATTTGATATTACACTGCATACAGTAGACCTATTCAGGAAATGTTATACATTTATTGATAGGTTACAAGACTGTTTTACAGGCTCACTCACATTTTATCTATAACAGTGCATGCAGAGATAATATTCCAGACATGTTTTTGCTTTATTCATGGGTTACTACACTCTATTCCTGCCTATCTGACTTATGATATGTAACAGTACATGCAGATGATTTATTCAGGGAATGAATGTTTTATACTTCACAGCTACTGCCACTTCCTTCATCCACTTCCTATGGGACTGCACAACTGTGGGTTGACAGCACCTAATACGACAGTACTATTTATTATTGCAAGGATACAACAACATTTCAAGGTAAGTGACACAGACACACTCCAAATTTTATACCTTTATTAATTACATTGAACACTCTTTTCTACAGGCTCTCTCCTTTACTTGTTATTACAGTGCATACAGAAGACATATTCAGGACATATTATACCTTTCTTGATGGGTTACAACACTCTTTTTCAGGCCTGCTCACTTATATGTTATGATAATACATGCAGGGATAGTATTCCAGAATTATTTTAGCTTGATTGGTGGGTTAGTACACTCAATTTCTGGCTCACTGACATTTGTTATATAACAGTACTTGCAGAGGATTTAATCAGGACATTTTATTGCTGTATTATTGGGCTTATACACTTTTCTCATGCTCACTCACATATATCATGTAACAATACATGCAGAATATTTACTAACCTGCCTGGTGGCACAGCCTTAGCAGCCTATCCGCATAGGCTTGCTGATTCATAACGCGAGCATCTGCAGCTGTGGAGTAAATAAAGGGATATTGAGACATACCTATACATTATTTAGACTATATTAGCTTATCTTAGACACTGCATTCCATGGCTACCTACTTAGTAGTGGGGCATCCTGCATTTGATGGGCCTCCTGGATCCACTGGTTCAGAAGGTCCTGCTTCCACCTCTTCAGGTCTGTATGGTGGTGACGGACCTGCTCACCAGTCTGAGGGACGCCTGTGGCACTGGTGAGTTCATGAGCCAACCGGTTCCAAGCCTCCACCTTATACTCTGTTCCTTGGAACTAGCCCTGCAGGAGTTGCGTCTCATGCCGATGGACTAGGAGCCATACCATATATCTTGACACCTTGATGCCCCAGCGTTGCGCTCAAAAGCGTGTACCCTCTCCAGCACCAGACATTCTAACTACAGATGGGAGCTACAATCAGTTATGGTGTGTATTCCCGCCTATGCGGCTTAAATATGCCGCATTTCCTGCACTTTTCTGTGATTGGCCATTTTTGAATATTCTCGGCTGACTGCAGACCTGCTTAGCAATGGTTAATCAAACATTTATTACTATATATATGTTAACAGTGGATGCTTATCCATAGCTGTTGTGGCTTAGTGGTGCAGTACTTTGATTATGGTGCACAGTGTCCTGGGTTCAAACCTTATCATTGCATTTTATTTTACTACTGTCCAGACAAGTTAGGGGGCGTGGATGTGTGTAAGCAACTTTGCTCTACGTTGCTTCACGTTGCCCGACGGGGCGCTGGTTGGCCTGGCATGCACATATGCGCAAACCAATTGTGCTGGGTAAAGCGCTATTTAGCTTTGGGCAACTATTTTGAGCTGGGTAAAGCGTGAGTTAGCTATGGGCAACTACATTGCGCTGGGTAAAGCGCGAGTTAGCTAGGGGCAACTACATTGCACTGGGTGAAGCGCTGCTTAACTGTGACCAATTTTATATTGGGATCCTTTAAAATATTTATTTTATTCACTGATACATTGGCCATTTCACTGCTTTTTAGCTATGTTTAAACATATATGTTGGGTATTATCCCATATACTAATTTAAAAAATAAATATGAAAGGGAGTGGTGGGACTCGAACCGTGAATGCCTCTTTTTTGTGCGAATGCTCTACCTTTATGCTACTGCTACTTCGTGTGATTTGCATAAACATTCTTTCTTATGCTCTTCCATGTGAGAATTGCTGACTGCAGCTAAGCAATGGGCACACATGTGCAAATACGGGCTGCTATTTTGGGTATTTAAAAAATTTTTTATGGTTATGCATTTTAGATATGTGATGGGGGTTTACATTATCAGGCAGTGAGGTGTTGGGTGCAGGGGCATTTGAGCAGACTTGCTCTTGTTTATTTCCTTTATTTTTAAATACTTGCAGGGGCGTGGACATTTGGACTGCTCGGCAGTCGGACATGCCCCCTGCTTTCTTACACGGTCCGTGTAGGACTTACGGTTGGGTCAGCGTGCCCTCATGCATATTCATGGCACACTGATGTCATACCATTCAACTGCATCCTCCGAGTAAGACTTATTAAGTCTTACATGGAGGATTCGTGAATCCGGGGGTCAGTCTTCTTATCTTTCAGGAAATGCATGTTAACACAAAACATTTTATTCTAGATCTTTCTAAGGTTATACAAGCAATGTTAAAAATGTGTCCCTGGTTTTGTACATTTGCCCCCCCCCCAATAAAGTTTGGCTTTTTTTAGATTTATTTTGCTGCAAAGTTGACAGATATAGCTGAGTGTCAATCGGATTTAACAAGGAGCAGAGAGCTTCAGGGAAAGAGAAGTTTGGTACTGCTTATACCAAGCTTGCTTGCATTGTTAGTAGTACAACGGATAGAATACATGCTTTTGATGCAGAATGCTGTGGGTTCTACTCCCACAGTATGTAAATGGATTGCTGATACTGTACTGTGTTGTATATTAAAGGGGGTGGATGCTGCAGTCCTAAGAATATCCTCCTATGGATGAGACACCTAGAACCTACAAACCTGTTATCAGTTTGCCATCCATTTCCTTTTGCAATATTACTAACTTATCATTTTTTTAAATGTAAAATCAGTTTATTCTTCAAGGGCAGCAGGCATTTTATTTGTAGATGAAGCAATGATATAAAGTTACTTGCTAGCAGCAATGTCTTAATTAGTTACAGATATCTTTAATGTTGAATTATTTAGATGACTTTTACTTCTGCAGAGATTGTGCATGTTTACTGATATTGGTGGATTGTAATGACAGAAGTTTGAATAGACTTTTATGATGAAAATGTTCTGAATTGGGCAGTTTTATCATTATTGATTAATAGATTTTGTTTCATTGCTTACTGGAAAAATGTTAAAAACAATAAATTTAAAACACTCTAACAAGTGTGTTGTATTAAACAAGAAATATAATTTATTACAATCAGGAAGGTGAAGCAAAAAACACATGTATGTTTGCATGGTCTTAAATATGTCTGCAAAGGACCTATGATTTGAAAACAGCCAAAAGGTAAACTTTATCTGCCACTGGCCAGATGCATTTTCTATGAATGTGGGCTTCAATGCTGTTTCAAGGAATGTGAGTTTCAAGGGCAGAGAAGCTTTATAGCTAAGTCTGTTTTCATTGTGAGACTGTAGTGCTTTGTTTAGCAGATGTCTATCGGTGTCTGTGCTATAAAATTTAAAATACAAGTTTTTTTTAATTAAATCCAAATCATTGTAGAAGTAAAGCACAAAGCAGTATGCACATTACAGTGTTTATAGTAAATGGGGAGAAATAGCTAAGTAATTGGACACTGGAATGGCTGCAGGGGAGAGCTTTGTATGGGGGGCCCCATATGACTATGATTTTTGTGAGGGAGGAGGGGCGTCAAACTCAAAGACAGCCCTGAGTGGCACAAACTCTAGCTATGCCACTGCTTCTATTCTTATAACATCCATATTTAATCATATGCATGTTTATTTTATACACGTGTTTTATAGGTTCAAAAATCTTATTTGCATAGTTTTCCTCATATATTTTCATTCTTTTATATTTCAAAAACATGTTCCATAGTTTCTTCTTGACAAACATATTCTATCACTTTTCTTTTTACATGGTATATTTGCTTTTACTGGCACTTTATCTATTACCAGTCTCCACAAAAAACAATCTTGACATTCTACTTTATGATTACACCATTTATCATCAATTTTTATTTTCCACAAAAATATTTCTTTCTTGATAACATTTTGTTTAAAAAAAACAGAAGCAGCAAAACAAACTAAATAAATAAAAATGCTGGCAGGCAGAGTTTCACAGGCACAAATCACTCAGGTGATGATAAACCACAGGTGTATTTAATGATAAAAATCCACAAGAAAAACAAATATAATGTGAGTGCTTTCTTTAAACAAGTGTTAACTTCATCAGACACCATTAAAATGTAAGACAGACATTTATATACATATAAAAAACACTCTGATTGGGTAAGCAAAGAGAGGCAGCTAGCTAAGCAACACTGAGACAGAACATTAATTAACCCCTTGATGACTGTGTTACAGTTGAAACTGTTGCATCTTAAATACAAGTAAAATGTGTAATTAAAAGATAAATTATTAGTCGCATACTTGTGTCACGAATGATTCTAAATAAGATAAAACTAAAACCAAAGTAATTTTTAAAAATCTCATGTTAAATATTCACATAATGCTAAAATGTTTACCAAAGCCAAATGCATACAAAAGTGCTTGTGCTTAACAAATGTTTTGAGATATTTTGTTCCTTTCTAGGGCTTTTAATTTCAATACAGGAGAGATGGATGTCCTGTCATTTATCCCTGGCCATCTATCTGCCTGTAGTAAGATTTTCCACCTTAACGCCTTTAACTCTAACTGTAGTCCCCAAGGCTTTTTGTCACTGATGTCTACATGGTCTATTGCCTTAAATGTGAAATTGTGGCCAGTATTGTCCTGAATATGCCTCGGTAAAGCATTATTAATATTATTCTTTCTTATGGCATAGTTGTGTTCATAAATTCTGGCATTTTTCTGTTTTGCCTACATACAATGCTAGGCATTGGTCACATGTAGCCATGTAGACCACTGCCTTGGAGTGACAGTTATATTTACCTTTTACATAGTGGTCTATACCATTCACTGTAAATTTGCTGCCTGATTTCACCTTGTGGCACCAGTTACAAGACTCACATTTGTACATCCTTACACATCCTGTTCTAGTGTAGTTAGAACCTTTCCTAAGAAGGTCTTTTAAGTTTGAGCCCCTTCTGTATGTAACTATAGGTCTTTCTCCTATTTGTGTCCTGATGTACAAGTCATCCATTAAAATGTCCCAGTTCTTATAAAAAAATGGACATCAAGTGGTATGAGTCAGAGTTGAATGTAAGCACCATAGATCTACAAAAAGAACTTTTTTCCAACTCAGATCTCCCCTCTTCAACTTCAGAGGGGCTGTTGTCTAGTGTGTTTTCCCCAACTATGGGCTTAAAATGTCCTACTCTTCTTTTACCTGTCACTTCCTGCATAAGCTCATTGAGCAAGTCTGCTGGGTACTCACTCCTCAAGAACATAGTTTTTAAGTTGTCGCATTCAGTAAGAAAATCTTCTTTTCTGGAGATCATACAGGCTGCTCGAACTAATTGCCCTTTAACTACCGACCTCTTTTGATGCTTGGGGTGGGAGCTATTGTAATGCAGGAATGAGTTTGAGTAGGCCTCTTTCCTGTGGATCCTAGTAGCATACTTTTCATTATGTGTGTCTTTGTATAAGTGGACATCAAGGTAATTCATATAATCCAGGTTAATCACCCAAGTGAACTGCAGGAATGTAGTGGTGGTGTTAAGGTATCTCAAAAACTCTTCCAAAACAACCAGTGACCCATTCCGTATCAAGCTGATATCATCTTGGTATCTATAATACAGTTTGACCTTAGAATAGTACTGAGACTGAAATACATAATTTCTTTCCCAATATGCCATTACCATATTCACGAATGACCCACCACAAGCTGAACCCATTGCCACTCCTATGGTGTGCAGAAAGTACCTGCCATTAAAGGAGAAATAGTTATTTCTTAAAACAATTTCTAAAAATTCCAAAATTAGATTAATTTTCTCCTGGTTAACTTTGTATAGCAACAGTAGGTCACCCACCCACTCAAGACCAATTTCTTGTGGGATGACTGTGTACATGTCTTTTACATCTATAGTGACCATGATGTCACTTGCGTCATATCTGGTTTTGTTCACTTGTTCTAAAAAAGCCCAGGAGTCTTTACAAATTTGGCTTTCATTACACAATATTTTCTTCAGCTCATGGTCTAAAAATTGGGTACAAGCAGTGGAAATGGAGTGTCTTCTATCCACTAAGGGCCTCATAGGTGGATCTGATAGGTTCTTGTGGATCCTGGAAATACCAAAGAACACTGGTATCCTTGGGGTAATGATGTTAAGATAGTTATGTAAGGAAAGGTTGATTCTTCTTTCTAGAAATATGTCAGTGAGTTGGCTGTAGATTTTCCTATATGCTGCATTTAATTCATTAAGGAACACTTCCATGTAATTTTCTCTGTCTAACATAGCCAACATTTTGTCACTGTATGTGGAAGAGTCCATGATTACAACCCCTCCCCCTTTCATAACCCTGACGTCATGTTCTTGCAGTTCCAATAAACAATCATGTTCACTTTGGTTCATGTTGTGAAGTATTTGAGCTGACCTGTATTTGTTCTTATTTAAATTATACAGATCTAGTTCACAAACTTTTTCATACATTGCTAGTTTCGGGTGCAAAGGGGGGTTGTAGGTAGAACTGATCTTAAAAATGCTGCATTCACTGACATTAGTTTGGGATTTAGTACCATGTAGTAAGGTCAAATTCAACTTTCTTAAATAAAGTTTCAGATCTAACATAGTGTCTACAACATTAAATCTCTTACCAGGTACAAAAGACATTCCCTTAGACAATAAGTCAGCTGTAGTTTCATTTATACATAAAGTAGAATAATTGTGTACTGAAAAGTCTTTTTGGTGGTTAAAAACCACTGCATAGATACCTGCTTTTTGAACAGAGTCCACTGGTGTTGGAGTGCTTACATTAATGAAGAAGTCATTAACATTAACATGGTGACCAGAAGGCACTGGTGGAGATGCTAAGCTCTCCAGTTCCTGATCTTTGTCCTGGCCCCCTGAAAAACCTGTGGTTGGTAGCTGCCCTGTGGTTGCTGCCTATTGTTGTAATGGATTTTGTTCCTAATTCTTTCACTTCTCCTGAGTTCTGGGAATTCAGCATCATAGTTTAAAATCACATCATCAGTCTCTTCAAACCTACATTCATCATTGCCAGTTACTTCAGCAGGGTGTGGTAATTGCTTGTTACTTTCCCCTTGTGGGGTTTTAAATTATTTGTATGAACCAGGAGGTTTAGGGTAGGCCATACCATTAGCATAATCCTGAACATCCCTGTCCAGCTTGTTCAGTTTACCAGCTTTCAGTTTTGTTATGTGCTGGTCAATACTAGTGTAAATCCTGTAATGTTCAAATTCCATGTTGCTATACTCATGATACTCATGGATGGCAGAGTCTAGAATTGCAAGGTCTTTGAATAACAGTTCCAGTTCACTGTTGTTATGTTTAATTTAAAGCTCTAAAAGGTCGAGCCCACATTTATCAAATAAGTTAACTAATTCAGTGTACAAAACAGTCATACTGTAAACCAGTAGGAAAGTGCCAGACCTTTAAACCTTTGGGAGCCACTTTAAGTCGAGTGCATTCCGTTAGGTAGGCGTTTTCCAGTTGGAGTTTCTTGCATCGTGATAATTTAACATCAAAATCTGTCAACTTACCATCCAAGGAAGGGCTATTGTGTTTGATGCTTCTGTTAAATGAAACCCCATTCCGCAACCACTCCTCCAACTGAGAAATGTCCTTGTTAAGAGTTACTGTTAGTCCATTTCTTCCTGCAGCATTCTGAGGGCTCCTGTTGTCAGAAAAACTCAGACCTGCCATGCGCAGATGCGTTGTGCCTTCCTGCCTCAATTCACTTTGCTGTGAATCGAAAATGAGGCATAAAGGTGTATTATGAAAGTTAGTAGCATGCTCACTTGCCTCCCCATGCTGATTCGAGTGTGCAAGAGCAGAAGTGGTACTATTCAGTCCCACATGTTCATGCAGACAATCCATCCTCTGGGTTAGTTGTAGAATAAGAGCAGTAAGCTGTCCAATCTCCGAGTTGTTTCCTTCATGCTCTTCGTTAGCTGTTGGTGTGCCAGATAACTCCATGCTGCCAGAAGCCATGTACAAACTCAAAAAAACAGAAGCAGCAAAACAAACTAAATAAATAAAAATGCTTTATATACATACAGATGCAACAGTTTCAACTGTAACACAGTCATCAAGGGGTTAATTAATGTTCTGTCTCAGTGTTGCTTAGTTAGCTGCCTCTCTTTGCTTACCCAATCAGAGTGGTTTTATGTGTTTATAAATGTCTGTCTTACATTTTAATGGTGTCTGATGAAGTTAACACTTGTTTAACGAAAGCGCTCACATTTTATTTGTTTTTCTTGTGGATTTTTATCATTAAATACACCTTTGGTTTATCATCACCTGAGTGATTTGTGCCTGTGAAACTCTGCCTGCCAGCATTTTTAACATTTTGTTTCATTATTTCTACACTCTTTTTCTATTTTACTTAATTTACCAAACCCCAAACCGTCATCAAAATTTTATTAATAGTTTTAATACTAATTTCTCATCATTTTTATCAACTTTAACACTTTGTGCAAATTTAATGAATTGTTGTATACCACTGAGTTCATTAACCCTAAACATTCTTCTTCTTTATATACATGCAGAACTCTTCTTTTTAGTGGGTTTAATCTAGAACCCCATATAAATTATGTAGACACATACATATATATATATATATATATATATATATATATATATATATATATATATATATATATATATATATATATACATATGTATATAGGTTCACAGGTTCATAGGTTGGTACTAGGCTATCAGCCCTAGGGCCTATACAAGCCTAGCCCTAGCAATTGCCTGGCTATTTCTTCCCACAATATTTATTTCCCTGGACCCCTGTCTAGCAGGGCGACTGACGTGATCCCCGGGGTGAATTTCCTGTCTCCCATCCAATCGTAAATGTTCCTTTTAAAGACGGCCAAAGAGGTGCTCTGCTTGACATGTATGGGCAGTATATTCCAGAGTCTGGGGAGTATCTGGGTCAGGAACCTATCCCTCCAGCATGTTTTGTTCATTGTGATGACAAGGTTTTGATCCCTGGAGCATGTGGCTCTGAGGGATTGGGATTTCTTTAAGTGTAGCAATGCCAACAGCTCTGGGTTTGACATGGCCTTGTATGTTAAGCTGAGATTGCCTCTGAGTAGACGATATGTGACCTAGTATAGCTGGGTTTTTTTATATGGTCAGCATAGGGTATCTGCTTTAGGCCTGTGATTTTTTTAGTGAGGAATTTCTGCAGCCTTTGCAGTTGCTGCAGATGTCTTGAGAGGTACATACCAAATGAGGCATTGTATTCTGTAATGGGTCTAATGAGGGATGAGTACAGTGGGACAATGACCTCCCATTTTCTGGATGAAAAGCCCTTAGTGACGAGGTGTGCCACATAGAAGGATTTCCTGACTGTTGTGACGATGTGGTTATCAAAGGTGAGACCACTGTCCACCTGTATTCCTATGTCTCTTATCACACTTTCAGTGTTTAGTGTACTGCCACCTATGTTGTAATTCACGGGTACATGTTTTTTCCCAAAGGGGATAACTATACATTTCTTGGTATTGAGCTTGTAGCTATGGCTCAGGCACCAAACATCTGTTTCTGTAAGGCCCTTTTGTAGAATATCCACATCATTTAGGGATTCAATAATGGCTCCCAGTTTGCAGTCATCTGCAAACTTTGTTAGACAGAGTCCCTCAGTGTTGGCCTGTACTTCAGAGAAGTAGATGCCAAACAAGAGCGGTCCCAGGACTGAACCCTGCGGTCCTCCACTTGTCACTTGTCTGGAGCTGGATTTGGAGTCGGCTATTTTACAGTGAGGTCTCTGTCAGTAAGCCAGTTAGCAACCCATCAATTGATGTAAGAGATTAATGCCCAGCTTAGTATGTTTAGCTATTATTCCAGAGTGGGAGATGGTGTCAAAGGTCTTGGCGAGGTAGAGATAGGCTGTGAGGACCGCCTTACCCTCATCCACAGCTCTGGAGACTGATTTGAAGAACGAAAGTCAAAAAAGCACACCAACCACAAAATCACAACTCAACGCTGCTCCGGTAACAATGAAGGCTGTCCAATAACCCCAATCACATTGCTACAATGTAGATAGACGACCACAAAGTGGATATAATTCAATAATATAGTGTAATATTTATTTGAACAAAAAATAAAAACAAAAACAAAATGGATTAAGCGCTTTCATCTCACAACTGAGACTTCTTCAGAATCCTATTCCTCTAGACAAAATTGTTCTTTTATACAGAATAAAACTTACTCATTGGTCTACAAAAACTGTCATCATTAATTGATAATGAATAATGAATGAAATGGGTTTTATACATGAAGCATGAATGAAAGTAGAAGTAAAAATAAAAGTAAAAATCAGACTAGCTTTCTTTACTTTACTTTGCTTGACTGGGGCTGGTTAGATGATAAAATACAGAAAATTAGAATACAAAAAATTAAAATGCAAGAGTTTAGTTGAATAAATAAATAAATAAACCACATAGAACCTAATTGTACAACAAGTAATAACTTGTAAATAACTTGTAAATAACTTAACCATCAGTATATGTAGCTTCTTGAAAGTACTTGTATATCTGTTGTATGTTACGTTTTAAAAAAGCAACATTGAAAATCAACTTTAAAAAGCGTATTGCGTACCATACATATAGGAATGCACAATATAAAATTCCAAAGTGTATAAAAAGTTATTACTTGTTGTATAATTAGGTTCTATGTGGTTTATTTATTTATTTATTTATTCAACTAAACTCTTGCATTTTAATTTTTTGTATTCTAATTTTCTGTATTTTATCATCTAACCAGCCCCAGTCAAGCAAAGTAAAGTAAAGAAAGCTAGTCTGATTTTTACTTTTATTTTTACTTCTACTTTCATTCATGCTTCATGTATAAAACCCATTTCATTCATTATTCATTATCAATTAATGATGACAGTTTTTGTAGACCAATAAGTAAGTTTTATTCTGTATAAAAGAACAATTTTGTCTAGAGGAATAGGATTCTGAAGAAGTCTCAGTTGTGAGATGAAAGTGCTTAATCCATTTTGTTTTTGTTTTTATTTTTTGTTCAAATAAATATTACACTATATTATTGAATTATATCCACTTTGTGGTCGTCTATCTACATTGTAGCAATGTGATTGGGGTTATTGGACAGCCTTCATTGTTACCGGAGCAGCGTTGAGTACTGATTTGAAGAAGTCAATCAGGTTCAGGAGACAAGATCGGCCCTTCATGATCCCACATTGGGTGGGGTCCAGTGTTTGAAGGTTGCCAATGTATTTGTTTATAAGTTCCATGATAATACATTCCATGGCCTTGCAGATCAGGCTCGTCAAACTGATGGGGCGGTAGTTCCCAGGATCCAAATTGGATCTCCCCTTGTGGAGTGGGATAACTATAGCTGTGCAGCCTCACCTCGGGCATGAAGCCCGAGGTGAGGCTATGATTAAACATGACACTTAAATGAGGTGCCAGTACATTTTGTAGTTCATGCAGTACACAACCCGGCATGTCATCTGGTCCCATGGATGCTGTATTCTTAGCTTTGGAGAGTGCATATTTAACCTGTGTGGCCGTTATTACTAGAATTTGGCAATCTTTTAGTATTGAGATGGGCCCTTTAGGGGGTGGGGGGGTGAAGTTGGCACTGAATCGATCTGCCAAGATATTGGCAATATCCTTGGGATCAATATATTTAATGCCATTCTGTTGTAGCTCACAGCAGATATGAGCATTGCCATTTAGATTCTTGACATAGCTATAGAATTCATTGTGGTTGTCTTTGGAATCTTTTGCAATTTTATTTTCGTAACTAGCTTTGGAGGATTTTATGAGGGATCTCAGCTTCTTGCTGAAGCTGGTAAGGGAGTTTTTTACATCCTCGGAATTTCCTCTTTTCTGCAACAGTTTCTTCCTTTTGTTGTAAAGTTTGTTTATAGCAGGGGACAAACAGACTGGCTTCCTTTTTTTGAAGGAGAGAGTCTTGGTTCTATTTGGGATGGCACAATTCATAAACGAGTGGATGTGCTCGTACAGTGCCTTAGTGTAGGATTCAGCAGTCAAACTTTCTGTTCCCGTCTGCATGGGTGTCATGAAGTTTGTCACTTCTGACTTGAGTAGCATGAAGTTGGCTTTGGAGAAGTTTTTTACAGAGGTTTCCTTACTGTGGGGTGGGGGACGGATGTAGATGTCAAGAGTAATTAGCTTATGGTCAGACCTGACCAACGAGGGGGTGACCACAGGTGTGGAGCATCGATTTCCTATGTTGGTATTGGATATTGGAACCCTTGGTGGGACTATGGATTAGTTGATCCAGGGCATTGGAATTTATGAATTCCAAGAATCGTTGGGCAAAGGTGTTGGTACATGAGTAGTTTTCCCAGTTAATGGCAGGATAGTTGAAATCACCCACTATTAGGGTGTTTGGTTGTATCTTAATATTTTCCAGTACTTTTAGAAAGGTGTAGTGAGAGTCTTGGGGCATGGTGGGGGATCTGTAGCAAGCTACAATTTGGATTGCAGTCTTACCTAGTGTTAGTTGCACCTGGAGCATTTCAGACGCATTGTGTTGGGCAACTAGCCTGGTGGTGTGAATATCCTTGGTGAATATGGACACTCCTCCACCTTTAGTGTTTTGGTCCAGGTTTGGTAGCCAAAAAGTGTGGTAAGAGTTGTAGCCTGGTATTGCAGTGGTGCTCTCTGGAGCCTTGAACTAGGTCTCAGTTACTGCACAGTTATCAATGTTCTCCATTTTTAGGAGTGCCTCGAGAGAGTGCATTTTGAGGTTTAGACTTCTAGCATTGAGTAGAATTACCTTCAGATTTGGGGATATATATATATATATATATATATATATATGTGTGTGTGTGTGTGTGTGTGTGTGTGTGTGTGTGCAATAATTCCTTTTCAAAAACTGTTGGCAACATAAATACATTTGCTAAGTATGCTATTTTCCACATCAGTACTGAATTTATCAAATAAGCCTTTTTTTCTGAAGGACATTTTATGTGTTGTCTAGGAAAAGACATGTTTGTTTCCCATTGAATTTTACTTACATCTTTATTCCTAAATTGTATACCTAACACAGAAATTTCATTCACTGTAAAATATATATATATTCCTGATCCTTACTACATCACCTAAACCATTACTTTTCTCTTTGTTTAAAGCCATCCCTACTATCTCCAGACCCTTCAGGTGTTATATATCCTGCCTCCTTCATTTTGTAATTTATTTCACATACTATCACTTTCATAACTAATGCAAATAGTATACAACTCATTAGACATCCCTGTCTTACACCACTCTTCATATGAACCTCTTGGCTTAACCATCCATTTACAGGTGTTCTTACTTTATTATTATTATTACTATATGCTGACATATATAATTTCCTAACTTTCTCACTTATATTAAATTCTTTCATTATCACCCATAGGATTTCATGTCCAGTTGTGTCAAATATCTTATTAATGTCTCCCACCGCTTCTTCTTTTCTTTTGAAAATATCATCCACAATTTCTTTATCGTTAATAATTCTTGACAAACCTTCCCCTTAATGCTATATATGTTATCTTCCATATTTTCCATTTTAGTTTCAAATCTTTTTTGATTTATTTTCATAAAGGTCTTATATAATCATTATTATTTAATACTATTTATCTCCATTTTTTTAATTCTCTTCTATCTTCCTTTTTCCATATGAATTTAGGTATTCTACTGTATAATTCTTTATATACATAAAACCTTCATTTAACCATTCATTCAAAATCTTAAAAAAATATATATTTTTTTGCCAATCCTTCAAATGTTCATACATTTCTTATCTTAGTCCATTTGGGCCTGCAGCCAAATATATATTAACTCAGGCTAATGATTTAGCTCATTTAAAGAGATCGCCTTTTCTAACTCTCTATTCCCTTTTTCTGTTAACTTTTTTACTTTCCATGTTTTTTCACTACCTTTTTTCTTATACGTGTTGTACTACATTATGTATAATCTTTTCCTGAGTTTTTTCTATTTCCTATACATTTTTTATTTATCTCATATGCTACAATTTTCCTTTAATAATCTTCTTAAGTAACTCAATACTTTTTCTCTTTTTCCTTGTTAAAAATAACTTTGTGTATAAGTTCTATATTATGCAATCAAAGAGGCTTTTCTTCGAATGTGTAATATCCGAATGCTAAACATCGAAAATACTAAACTGCAAATGGCCACGTCCGCAAATTTTTTGTCCTAGGGAAAAATTCAGTTGGCCATTATCGTGGTTTGCCCTTTTTCCCAATCTTGGAGTTGGTATATTTAGTTAGGGTGGTGTGAGGGGCACAGCCCCCTATACTTGATTTGGATTGTGAAGTTTGTATTGTTTGTTTGTGGCCCCATGAATGTTTTCCCTAGGAAAAATTCATGGACATGGCCATTTGCAGTTTAGTGTTTTCGATGTTCTGGGTTAGAATATTACACGTTCGAAGAAAAGTCTCTTCGATAGCGTAATATAGACCCTTATGTATATACCAATTCTTGAATTTTTTCGTGACCTCTTTCGTATAATTCTTTTTCTTTGTCAAAGTACTTTCTATCATTATGTTCTAAATCTTCCAATGCATTGTTATATGTTCTTTTATAATTTTCTTTCTCTAATTTTCTCACATCATATTGCCACTGTAAAAAACATTTTTTTTTAATATTTTTCCTTCAATATCATCCACCATTCAGACCATTTTTATAAAATTAGTTAATAGTAAAATTATCTTTCCATAACTGCATCACTAATCTCTTTCTTTCTTGATCCCATGCTTTTTCATTTATCCTTTATATTCCTTTTCCTATTTGTATATATTCCTTATTTTCTTTTACCTCTAGCTATATTGCAAGATTATCAGAAAATCCTGTTTCAACTTCCTCCCCTTTTCCTATAACTAAATATTCTGATACTATAAAAGAATCTATTTCACTTCTATATATAACCCTTTTGTAAGTCCATGAATTTTTGTCCCAAAGTTTTAACTTACCACATCTTATAACTTCTAACATTTTTTTCTGATATAATTTCCTTTCTTTTTACACTTGCTGCTTACTTCACAATTAAAGTCTCCTGTTATTATAAATTTTATATTTATTACTACATAGTCTAAAATCTGATGAAATAAGCTTTCCCATTCTTTGCAATTAGTTTAAGCATATAATGCTATAATTCTATGTACGTGTTATTTCTATATTAAATCTACAATGATTAATCTTTCCATTTTTGCTAAAGTTACATCCAATATCTTTAAAGTATTTCTACAGAATACAGCTATTCCAGAACTCCTCTTATCTCCCATATTCCAGATGATCCTTCCTCCTCATTAATTCTCTGCTTGCAATCTTTCTTCATTTGTTAAAATCTTGTGTCTTCTAATATAACGACATCTTAATCACATGTATTACACCACTCCAAAAATTCCAATTCTTCTTACTATATTCTTAATGCTATTCACATTTATAAAAAGCACTTTACTTTTTTTTAATTTTTCCTTAGATCCATGGTTTCATAGGTTCTTAGCTAAGTATTAGGCAAGTTTTCTTATCATTTCATTCTAAGCCTAACCAATTATCTCCCCAAGGTGAGAATCAAATGCTGTACTTTGCATGTGTTAGTCAAGCGCCTTAACCAGTAGTATGTATTATTATTCATCCATTTCCTTTCTTTTTTAATTATCCCTTAAATTTCTCTTTACCTTTCTTTTACACTTTTACCAATAGAATTATTTTCTCCACTTTTATTACCTCCCAGTTTATGTCTTCTTTACTACTTATTTCAGGACCTACTTCTATGTCCTCTGTATTATTTTTTCTTATCCAATGTTTCTTCCATTTCTACTTCTACTAAAAATTCTTCTCTTTCTTTTTCTTTTTCCTTAGTGTTATTTTCATTTTTTCAATCCATCCGTAAGTGTCCAATTTTATTACATTTATAAAATTTCAATTCACATTTTTTGCATCGTCTTATTTCCCCACAAATATAACATTTTTGTCATAGTTACTTATCAAATGTCTTTCTTTTCTACAAAAGAAGACATGTTTTGGGTTGTATCGAGTATTTTACAACATGTCTATTCCCCTCCACATTTATCATGCTTGGTATATGTAAAAATGTTTTCTTTCTGTTTTTAGCACAGTATTACAATCCCAGCCCCCACTCACTCTTTTGCCATAAACTTTTCAATGTCCAGTACTTCTTTATATAAAGATTTTAAATGCTTTTTCATAGTCTCTATTTTAACCTTTGAAATTACATATGAACCTTTTTTTTTCCCCTGTTAAATGTTTTATCACATAAGATTCCATGGGTTACAGTCTTTCTTTTTTCATATTCTCTAAGAAATTTTTCCATTAAGAAAAATAGTCTCATATATAATATCACAAAATGTATCTTTGTTAATAAGAATAAATACTCTTACCTCATGCTTTTATACCCAAAAGAGCTATTAAATTGCCCCACACTTCAAACCTGTCCATTTCTTTGTCTTCTTTTCTTTGAATCCTTACCACATACTTCCATTTTTTATTTCTTCTGCCTTCTTTTCTGTTACTCCACTTTTGCCTTTTTTTATTTCTCTGCATATGTTTTCTTTTCCATATCACCACTGTTCTTTAGGATTGTCTCTGCATTCTCCTTTTGTATTTTCTCCATAATGTCCCCCCAGGAAACATCTCCTTCATCTTTTGGCTCACTTTGCACCAATATTTCTTTAAGTAAATCACCCTGCAAACCTCCCAATTGGAAAGTTGTAATTATACATCCAACATTTGCCAACTCATCTCCATCAAGGTTCCTTTGAAACATTTCCTCAGCATCCTGCACACATTCTCTGGTCTCGGTATTTCCTTTTTCCTTCATTTCTTTCATTACTCCATTGTCTCTGTCTCTCTCCATCTGTCTCCTTGTTTCCCTGCGCCAGCTTCACACCGGAATGGAAGCAGGAACTGCTCCTCCAAAATAGGTCCTACGTACAACAGAAAAGAGTAGTTTTTTACTGATATATACATTACATATTATTTACATATTTACATATTTATACTAATTACATCTATTTACAAATCTCCATACCTTATCAACTTCAGTTTAAACATTCCCTCTGCAGTCTTTTATCCACAACCAAAACATTATTTTTTCCAAATATTTGTCACAGTCCATTTTGCATAATATTTGATTTCATTTGGTCTCATTCCATATAGTCCATGAAATATAAAATATTATTCTGTCCATTTTCTTCACTTCTTCCCATTTTTGTGCACCATAATAACCAAATTCTATTATATCCATATTTATTTGCTCAAATTTTAACAAGCTTTTTACTCTGTTATGCGTACATATTTCTTTATTCACTTTTTCACATCTCAAAAATGCATGCTCAGTAGGATTCATTGCTTGAATCTAATGGAGTTCTGGCTGAGAGTGCTATTGAAACAACTCAAGATATAAACTGATAAGTATATTTTTGGCACTTCTTTCCAAAGTTCGACAGTATTCTATATGCTTTTGCTTGATTGATTTAGATCATATGTGCTGGCTTCTGATCTGTGTTGTAAGTGTTATTTTTCTGAGTGGAAAGTGCTGTTTTTCCCCCACCCTTAATCCTGTTCTGTTAAATACTGGCCAAGCAACTTGTGCATTTTATCTGATTGTCTCAAGGCTTGCTAGTATAATTAAGATTCCCTGTTTGTTACCTCTGCATTCATTGCTTGAATCTAATTGAGTTCTGACTGAGAGTGCTACTGAAACAACTCAAGATATAAACTGATAAGTATATTTTTTGGGACTTCTTTCTAAAGTTCTAGTGTATTCTAATTGCTTTTGCTTGATTGATTTAGATCATATTTGCTGGCTTCTGATCTGTGTTGAAAGTGTTATTTTTCTGAGTTGATTTTCCCCCACCCTGTCCTCCTTATTGGTGTTTTCTTTTTATACTTGGTGGCTTTGCAATTGCCCACCCCTACTGTGCATTTGATCTGTGACACCTCTCCCAGTCTAGTGTCTTTAGCTCATTCTACCTAATACGGAGAGAAAAAAAAAATTTTTTTTTGCACGTTATTCATCTGCTTACTGTGTTTGTGTTTCTTCCTACTTTATTATTTATTTTGCTGTTGCTGCCTGTTCTTAAAAGTTCTTAATAGCATTTATTATACTGCATTTATTACTGCTTGTTAGTAGCTGATTAAATTGTAACTGTTATTCTAAGCCTTTGAATTACGCACTTGGGCTTTAGACCAGTTGTTTCACATTAGGAAGGTTTGTGGTCTGCACTGTTGTGGCAGGACAGGAAGCTTACATCCTTCTGAGTTGGGAGTTGCTGATTGAAGGCTTAGTGTCTGTTCTAAAGTGTATTAGTTCTGGTTTAAGCACTTGGGCTTTGGGCCAGTTTTTTTACATTAAGAAGGTGTGGTCTGCACTCTTGTGGGAAGCGGGATTCTGCCCTTCTGAGCTGGGAATTTCTGTTCACAGGCTTATTGTGCTTGCTTATTTGAACTCTTTCTTTCTGAAAATGGTACACCTTGTTGCTGCAACATAGACCGGATTCAGACCTGCTGAGTCTAGCTTTGTTTGTATAACTTGAGCACTGACCCAGGCCATCTTTTATGGAGAAGGTTCCCCTGCACCCTAGCAGCAGGAGAGTGCAGTTAGATCTTGTCTGATTGAAGACTGCTGGATCAGGGCTCAGTTTTAAGCTTTTTTCTGGTTATTTGGGTAACTTGTTTAAATCAGTTGTTCATTTTCTATTGTTTTATATATATAAAAAAGTTGCATTCTATTCATCTGATTTTACTGGATTTGTGTTTCTTCCTACTTTATTACTAGTGGCATTGACTACAACTCTGATCTGAGATATATAACAATAAGTATCCTTTTCTGTGCATTTAAAGAGTTTTTTTGATTGTATCTGCTTTATTTTCTGAAAAAAAAATATACTTGTTTCTTGCCTTTCTAAGCTAGTACAGTCCAGTTTTCAGGTTAAGTCCCGAATTCAGGGCTGTGTTACAAATCTTTGTGTTTGCCAATACCTTACCTGGATAGAAGGAAGTTTCTCTGTTCACATGTGAGAGAGGGGAGCTTTGAGTAGCCTATCTGTCCCTGGAGGAGTGGTTTCAGCCCAGAAATTAGTAGTTTATTGGGCATTTTGGGCTAATTTCTATCTCTTTCATTTCCTTGCTATAAATACCGCATTTGTCCGGTTTTGCACTCCAGGCATCGCTGGTTAGCTAGAGTATAACTATTCCCGGCTCCACAAAGTCTCCTCTTCAATTTTTCCCTTGGAACTAGACAAACTTTCAACTTAAGCACTCAAGCCATTCATTTCTCAGCCCAGCACTTGCTTAAAAATCATAGCAAACACTTATAAACCCTAGCACTAGACCCTCCTATACTGTACAGAAGGACAAGGCTCTCTATTCAACCTTACCAGCCATTCAGTAAAACAATTCACTGTACCTATCCAGGCATGTCCAGAGGGCAGTTTCAGGCATACTCTCCAGTCCAACTGGTGAATCTGGGCATTTTGAGGCAATGTTACAACTGCCTCATGTACACAGACAACCCTCTCCTACCACTAAACACTAATACATGTGAGAGATGCAATTATATAGCCAAAGTGGAGGCTAAGCTCTCTCAACCCAAGGCTGGATCAGACAATCAAGAGGAGAAGGGAAATACTTACATCATACCACCAGTCTCACATAGACCCATTAAACCAGCACTGGCAAAAAAACACATAAATACACAAAAACATACTCGGAGGCACTAAATAAAAATCTGCAAAAGCAACAGAGACCTCCAAAGCAGACATCCAAGCAACTTCCACCCCCCCAACACAAATCATGAAACACATACTTCACAAAACCAGTGTGCCATGCAATCACAACCCTTAAGGCAAAATAACATACCCAAAATACTAGTAATAGGTGACTCTATAGTCAGGCACACTGACGTCCCACTCACTAGGCTGAATAAGGAGAAGGTTACTGTTAGCTTCCTGTCAGGTGCCAGGATCTGCCACATAACACAAGCACTCAGGTCACTCCAGAACAAGTTCAAATATGACTCTGTCATTGTCCATGTTGGTGTGAATGACCTGAGCCGTACCTCCCTGGACTACATGAAAACAGACATGGAAGAGCTCTCTGATCTTGTAGCCCAGGCCGGTATGACCCTGACCCTGAGTAGCATCCTGCCCTCACCAAGAATGATACCACAGTATAAAGAAAAAAATTATCAATTTCAACAATTGGCTAAGTTTCTGGTGTCATTCAATGGGGATCCAGTGTCTGCCTACCTGGGATGATATGCTTGACAAGCCACGCTGCTTCGCTAGAGATGGCTTGCACCTGTCACCCCTAGGCTTTTGAATACTAGCCAAGGCTCTTGCCACCCCCATAGTGCCTTTTTTAGGCAAGGGCTTGAAAGACAAACCCACTACCATAAATAGCACATATAACAAAATACTGAGGGTAATGCTACTCAATGCCAGAAATCTAAACCTCAAAATGAATGCACTTGAGGCACTCCTCAGTATGGAGAAAATCAATATATGTGCAGTAACAGAAACCTGGTTTAAGGATCCGGAGAGCACCCCAGCACTACCAGGCTACAACTCATACCATATATTAAGGCCACAGAACCAGGACCGAAATACAAAATGCGGGGGCGTATCCATATTGATCAAGGATACTCACACCTCCAGGTTAGTGGCACAGCACGATTCTTCAGAGATTATCCACGTGCAACTAACAACAGGCAAAACTGCAATTCAAATTGTAGTTTGCTACAGATCACCCACCATGTCCCAGGACCTCCATTCCACATTTCTGGAAACATTGAGAAATATAAAGGTCCTACCAAACACCATAATATTGGGTGATTTCAATTACCCAAACATTAATTGGGAGAACTATTCAAGTACTAACTCCCTTGCCTAACATTTCCTAGAATGTATAAATTCAAATGCCCTGTATCAATCGGTCAGCACTCCCACCAGAGGTGACAACATATTGGACCTGGTCATCACCAACATGGGCGACCGATGCTCCACACCCCTTACTGGTTAGATCTGACCATAAATAAATCACTTTGGATATCAACATTCCTCCCCCACCCCCAGATAAAAGGAAACCACCATGAAAAACTTTTCAAAAGCAAACTTCATGTTACTTAAGACTGAAGTGGAAAGTTTCAAAGCCACCATGCTAAAGGATAACATTGTCCAAGCTGCAAAATCCTTTACTAATGCATTCTATGGGCACCTACAAGAATGCATGGATCGTGCTATCCCAAGCAAAACCAAGACTCACTCCTCCAAGAAAAGGAAACCAGTCTGGTGTACTCCTGCCATAAACAAGCTATACAATAGAAGGAGGAAACTAGTACAGAAAAGAGAAAAATCCCAAGAAGGGAAGACATCCCTGATCAGTATCAGCAAGAAACTATGATCCCTCATAAAATCAACCAAGGCGAGTTTCGAAAGAAAAATTGCCAAGGACTCCAAAGATAACCACAAGGCATTCTTTAGCTATGTCAAGAATCTAAGTGGCAATGCTCAGATCTGCTCAGAGTTAGTGCAGAATAGTACAAAATACACTGAACCGACTGATATTGCCAACATCCTGGCAGACAGGTTCAGTGCAAATGTCACCCCTCTCACCCCCAAAAGGGCCGATAACCATACCAGAAGAATGTAGAGCTCCTGAAATCACAGATACTCAGGTTAAAACAGCCCTCTCCAAAGCCAAAAACACAGCATCAATGTGACCGGACAGTGTCCCAGGCTGTGTCCTACATGAGCTCAAAGACAAACTAACCCCTCATCTAAACACACTGTTCAAACTCAGCCTCTCCACAAGTTACGTACCCATATAGTGGTGCACAGCAACGGTTATTCCGCTACACAAAGGTGGAGCTACAACAGATCCCAGGAACTATCGCCCTATAAGCCTGACTAGCTTGGTCTGCAAGGCTATGGAGTGCATCATCGTGGAACTCATTAACAGAGACATTGGGAACCTACAAACACTGGACCCTACCCAGTTCGGCTTTGTTAAGGGCAGATCATGCCTCCCAAACCTGATGGACTTCTTTGAGACAGTTACCAAGGCTATAGATGAGGGAAAGGTGGTACATACAGCCTACCTAGACCTCCCAAAGGCCTTTGACACCATTCCCCATTCTGGTATTATAAACAAGCTCACCAGTCTGAACATAAACCCCTACGTCACACGATGGGTTGCCAACTGGCACCTGGAACTGGAACTTATATGCCTGCAGCTGCAGAATCCATTTCTGTTCTGCCTTTTCCACTTTGTTTTTTATATCCCCTTCTCTAATATTTTTATCAATAATCTCTATTACCATAAAATAAAAAACATGTTGTGTACTTTCAGTTTGTCTATGTTTTGTCAGAGCACTAGTATATTTCTTGTTAGTTATAGCTCTCAAATGCTCCAGCATGTGTTCTTTAAGGCACCTATTAGTTTTTCCTATATAGAATGCAAACATTTAGTACAAAAGCTAAGATAAACAAGATGTTGTGTTTTACAATTTGCATAGAAATTAATCTCAATATTAAAATTTGAGGTGGGATGCAGGAAAACAGATTTATTATAGAGATAGTTGCAGGCCATTCAGTTTCTGCAGGGGAATGTCCCCATTCCTTGTGATGATGTAGGTTGTTTATTCATACTTGATTTATAGCAAGGCTGTCTTTTCAGTTGATAAACCTAATTTTTCTTTCATCAATAAAAAAATCCCTAAATAAATCCCTAAAAATATTAGAGGAGGGGATATAAAAACCAAAGTGGAAGAGGCAGAACAGAAATTGATCCTGCAGCTGCAGGCAGATAATTTCCCGGGACTAAACAGTGCAACTTCATTGAAACCTTTCTTGAAATTGAGACCACTAAAACACTAAATAAAGCATTATTTATATGTATTTCTATTTTTATATGTATGAATTTTAAGCATGTTTTAAATAGTTTTTAACATATACCTTTTGTCTTAATGAATCATTAATGACATCATAGAGAAACAGTCTTTTGATTGGATATGTTTTGATTTGAATGTATTGTTTTGTTGCATGTGAATGAGTCCGAAGAAATGATCAGTTGTTGAATCGCGAAAGCGCTTACTCTTGTACCTCTCATTAAAGTTTTACCATTTTGGTGGTCAGTTCGTTTATTTTATTTTTGTTATCAGTTTGATAAATGCTTGGTCTGATGTACATGTTGTCACACACAGACTAGGGTTTGAATCCAGTGACAATTGCTATGTAATATTATTGAATCAGTTATGTACTGTTAACAGATGTTCTATCCACAGGAATTACAGCTAAATGGGTGCAGTAGGCCTCAGTATGGATTAATAATTTGTGTGTGCAGATGTACTAACAACATTGCTCAGGAATGTAATAAGACTTATGAAAATAAAGGCAACAAGTACTATACTAATAAAAGTTAATACAATAAATAAAATGTGTAATCTTGGTATGGCTGTATGATAGTTTTAAACTCTCTGTACTGTGCATGATACATATCTCTCAAGTGTCATGCTTTCACAGACTGTTATCACTGTTGCCTAATCTCTTTGTCACAGATGTATCATTGACATGATTATGTGAATAGCACAGTCACACTGCATCAGTCCACAGTACACCTTGGTAGTCATATATGTCCCCCTGACATGTAATATTCCTTTGTAGTTGTGTACCTCTAGGTGTTACAGCTTGGCCCATACTCTCCATTATGTTAAGCTTAAGAGATATGTATGTGCTACAGATGCTATATGGCACAGTTATACATAAAGGAAGAGAAGACTTGTAGAGTATATAACAGTACTGTTGCAAACTATATAGCCTATACTTGTATTAATGGACTGAATTCCTCTCCCCCACCTCTTATCTTCTTCATAATTTATTATTGTTATACATTGGTAATGGTTTACTATTAACATATGTCATTCTCAAAGTCTTATGTTGGGCCTTGGAGTTTATTATTGTTATGCATTACAATGGTTGCATACTAACATATCTTGTTGAATTACCTATGTTGGTTGCCTTATGCCATACCTGTTACTGGCATGCTGTTACTATACTGGCTGTTATCTCACTTACTGTTGTGTTTCATATACTATGCAATGTTATGTATGTTCTGGCACGCTGTTATAACTAACATAATGTTATGTTAATTACTAACCTATACACATTGAAATACTTGAACACCACAGCTCGAATGGTTAGGCCTGTTTATGTCGATCCACCTAACCTACCTCAGCTGGCCATGGAACCAGGTCCCAGCATGTCTGGGACTCAAGCCGGTGGTGCCCCCACTGTTCCTGCACCAACTACAAGTGGAACTATCTCAGGGAACAGGACACATTCCTCTGAGAGTGGAGGCAGATTTGAGAGTTGTTACCCATGATCAGCTACAAGTGAGTGTGAGCAGGATAGTGCATTGTGGTTATGAGAACCACCTGTGCCAGACTGAGGGTAGACTTGCCAACCTGGAGGGGTAAGGTGGCCCCAGCACCCAACCTCCAGCACAGCCACTTTTGGGGCAGTGAAGAAGCAGTGTTGATTACCAATGGGTGGGGAGCTCAGTCACACTGCTGCTGTCTAGGGGCACATGGCTCTCTGATTCAACAACACCCTTCACATCCATCCGCCCCTGTATGCTGTTTTGTCTGTCTTGTCTGTCTGCAAATGCAACCTCTCTTACCCAACTTACTTCCCCACATCTACCTATATCCCTCCCCCAACATTACACTCTCACCTTAACTAAAAGGGGGACCTATCCCAAAAAAATATATATAGCGCCCCATACATAGCTCTCCGTTTTGTACCTGGGTCCACTGTAGATGATTAATTACATGAATTAATCAACAGTTATGTTGCCCTCAGCCCTCTCTCTGGGGTGTGAGGCTCCAAATTCCAAATTCTGTGAAACCTGCACAGCTGTTGCTGCACACGAAATGGAGAGCTATGGTCCTTTCCTGCACCCATCCTGGATATCCCTACCTGCCTTTCAGTATGTTTTTCTCACTGCTTGCCCCCATTTCACCACTTTCTTATCACCACTTTTTTCTTTTTTTATAATTAGCTTGGGTTTAAGCAGAGCTAAGTGGTGTGGCATGCCATGCAAACCCATTTAAAACTGCTTTAATTATTTTATGTGTGTTTGACAGTATTAGGTACATCTTCAAAAGAATCACCCATGCCACATCTCAAACCCAGGCCCCTATCAATTACAACACAGTGCTTTAGCCCACTAGGCCACTCAGCTCTAAGTTGCAGCAGGTTTTCCCCCCAACATATCCTGATTGACACTGACACACTGCAAGTATATATAATAGGGGAATTGGCAGTGTACTTGGGACTATGATGTAGACACTACAATAGTACACAGCCAAATAAATATTAATGGATGCACGTGAGGCAAGGGATAACAGGTATAGCTGTCAACTGTACAGACTGTTGCAGAATGTCCAGAGTTGTGCTCCCTAGTTTTGGCAAGGTTTCACAAAAATGGTTCCCTATTAGAAGACCTAAGATGCATTCTTTTGAATGCGTCTTGGTCGAACTCAAAAGTCTGAAACGGCAAAATATCGAAGCGGCTTTTAAGCGAATTCTTTCCCAGGGAAAGAATTCACTTGGCCGCTTCATTACTTTGCCATTTTCGGCACTGTAGTGTGGTCTCAGAGTTGGAATATTTAAGTAGGGGTGAAGGGGGTGCAGCCCCCCCTACACCGGGGGGTGTGGGGGTGAAGCCCCCCACATAATGTAATGTTTAAAGTGTTTTATTTATTTATTTATTTGTTTGTTTGTTTATTTAATTTTTTATGTTGGAACAGGTATTTTTTTTCCCCCTAGGAAAAAAATCGCTGTTTTGACAGTTCAAAACTGTAAGCTTTCGCTTACATAGGGTCGATTAATCATCATTCGCTTTTTTAAGCATTTGTTGATCTAATATAGACCCCACAAAAACATATCTGTCTGCTAAAGTACTGGCACATCATTAAAGACTGAGGTTAGAAAAGCATGAAAGACATTTGAGTGTCACACCTCATACCCATCAGAAAACACATGCTGATGCAATTCCTGTATCACAGACAGTATACATGGGCATATATCTTGCAAATACACCTACTGCAGCAGTGATTCTGTAGCTCAGTCTGTTAAATGTCATTCATGTAGTACATTTTGATACCCACAGTCCTGGGTTGGAATCCAGTGTGTTGCACTTAATTACATTTTTGTCAATACAGCAAATAAAGACTGAGTCATGCAGTTTTAACCAAAAAAGATTGCTGCTATTGAATTAATCGCCACACATATTAGCAAGTCAAATGACTGTAGGCATGGACACACTGCACATATTCATATAGCCTACTTATATCTTGCCTACTACTCTCTGATTGGCACTGATACGTAACAGATGTACCCTAGGCACATGCCTCAACTGAATTGTTATGGGTATCCTCACCCTGGCTCTGCTGTGATGATAGATCTGACACTGCTCCCTCAGTAACACAAACAGCTTGCTTTTCTCTAACATGTTCACACTCCACACTATGACTCCTAAGCAAAAAGCAGCAAGCTGCAGGCTACAACATATGCAGCTGTATATTATGCTACCTGCTACAGACCTGCCATACCTCACAACACCCTAGAACAAGGGAGCCACACGACACCCATACATAAAGGGGTGGAGGCAAAGTTCAAGCGACAGGGACATGTGTCACAGGCTGCTCCTACAAACATACAGAGCTGATAGACCACCAGCTACTGCAGCAGCATGCATATGCTGATAGGTATGATGTCTGACACTCACATGTCTCTTACTGACCTCAACCCACAATGTTGAACACTGAACTGCCAGATAATCATCAAGTCAATTGACAATGGCCAACCACAGCAAGATAATCATCAAGTCAAGTGACAATGGCCAACCACAGCAAGATAATCATCAAGTCAAGTGACAATGGCCAACCACAGCAAGATAATCATCAAGTCAAGTGACAATGGCCAACCACAGCAAGATAATCATCAAGTCAAGTGACAATGGCCAACCACAGCAAGATAATCATCAAGTCAAGTGACAATGGCCAACCATAGCATGTAAAACTGCAGACATACCTCACAAATCTCAACCATGGACAGTATTAATACCTATCCTGTGCGATGCCGTAGACTCCACACCTCACTAATGTCCATCTCACAGACTAATAAAGGGCTAAGGCCTACATAAAGGCCTTAAATACTGTACTGTTGTGCTATGTCATTGGCTAATGAAAGTGTAACCCAGCTATTCTGGATGCAATTAGCAAGTCCGAGCCATGGCTTGGTGCACAGGAAATTACCTGTTACTGAGCATTACCTACAAAAGGCAAGCAACTGCCTATGGGAACCAGGTCTGAAACTTGTCATACCAAGATGGACTGCGATTTACCAAGCATTGTTCTTCAGGATTTCTTCACAAAAGGATTACGTTACTCTACCTGGTATGTAATACATCTCCCCATATAATGGGATACAGATGGGAGGATGCAGTTATAGGGAAAAGGGATTACAACAGTAGGTCTGTAATCCATCTCTGATAATGACATGCAATTGATACTCTGCTGTCCAATAGCTACAGGCATGCAAATCAGCTGTCCTTGCTGTGAATTACATCACAGCTGTGGTCCTCTCACTCCCTCCTACAACAGTTGGCTCCTGTACAACTTCTACTGGATTATGTGATAGACATATTTTCATAAGTAAGGGTGAATACAGCTGTCATATTACATGATGTACTGTTATTCAGCACCTCTCAGTCTGTGAATGTCACACAGGAATAGGTCAGACATTGTAAAGGTGCCCTATTAGTAACAGCCTGCATTTGATTGCTGGAACCTGTGTTCTGAGAGACTGCCTTCCAGACTATTTGCAAATATACAGAGCTGAGTATATATTTTTTTGGTTATAGAGTTTGTTTAATTGTTGCTTAGATCTCTGTTGAAACTGCTGTCTCCCTGTTCTGAGAGACTGCTTTCCAATCTATCTGCAAATGTACAGAGCTGAGTATATTTTTTGGTTTTAGAGTTTGTACTGTTAGTTGCTGCTTAGATCTCTGTTGAAACTGTTTTGTCCCACCCATCCTCCCTATTTTTGGCTTGTAGTTTAAATTTGGTGGCTTTTGCAGTTGCCTGCCCCACTGTAAATTTGATCTGGGACACGCCCCCAGTCCCATGTCTTTACCACATTCTACCTAATAAACTCTTTCTGCACTTGCTTTTAGTCCTTTTTTAATTTAATTGCATTTTTAAGCTGTGTTTGGTCTAATATTGCTACATACTCAAGTGTGCTAGCTTGCACTGCATGTCACTTATTTATACTACTGTTTTTGCTACTTTTCTGTAAAAAAAAAAAAAAAAAAAAACTGTAAGCCTGTTTCCTACCTTTCCTGTAACTAGTGTTCCAGATACAGATTTGCTGTATCCAGGACTGTATGTAAGTTTCTGAGCCCCCCCCCCCCCAAGCTTTCTGTGTTGGAGGGAAGCCTTCTAGCTTATCATTGGGAGTGGTAAGCACTAGGTAACCTGTCTACCACATAAGGAGTGGTCCTGGCCCAGAAATTGTAGTTATAGGCCATTTGGACAAGCTCTTCCATCTCTCTCAACTTTCTGATTTGACAGCATGCATTTGCACTTGTTTCTGTCCTGTGACTCGTCTAGTGCAGATACAAAT
Source organism: Protopterus annectens (assembly GCF_019279795.1). Classification (NCBI taxonomy): domain Eukaryota; kingdom Metazoa; phylum Chordata; order Ceratodontiformes; family Protopteridae; genus Protopterus; species Protopterus annectens. The sequence goes on from NC_056727.1 coordinate 1,046,414,702, forward strand.
TCTTAGTTTTAGCACTTAAATTTGCTTATTCATGCTCAGCACTTATTCAGAACTTGCAATCACTAAATAAGCTACTAATTACACTTTTTGTACTTACTTTTCTCACTTGCTTAGAGAAAAAACAGCTCTTGTACTCACTTTCCTCACTTATCTAGAGGAAAATAGTTTTTATTCAGGCATGTCCAAGGGTCAGCTCCCAGTGTTCTGTTCTGTCTATCTGATGAATGTGGGTATCTTGAGGCAATGTAGAAATTGACTCATGCACAGACAACCCTCTCCTCCTACCACCCAATACTACAAACTGTGAGAGAAGCACTTATCTAGCCAAACTGGAGGTAAAGCTCTCTCCAACCAAGACTGAACTTGACAGTCATGAGGAGAAGGTGAACATTTGCACCACACCACACTCATCACATAGTCTCACTAAATCTACACTACCAAAATCCACACATAGTAACACAAAAACATTCACGGAGGCTCTCAGTAATAATCTGTCTAAGCAACAGAGACCTCCAAAGCAGAAACACAAGCAACCTCCATCCCCCAACACAACCCAAATGACACATAGCCCACAGACTCAGTGTGCCACTTAACCACAGCCAATAAGGCAAAACAAAGTACCCAACACACTAGTCATAGGTGACTCTATAGTCAGGCACTCTGATGTCCCACTCACCAGGCTGAACAAGGAGAAGGTTACTGTCAGCTGCCTGTTGGGGGCCAGGATCCACCACATAACCCACGCACTCAGGTCACTCCACAACAAGTACAAATATGATTCTGTCATTGTCCATGTTGGTGTGAATGACCTGAGACGTACCAACCTGGACTACATGAAAAGAGACATGGAAGAGCTCTTCGATCTTGTAGCCCAGGCAGGTATGACCCAAGCCCTGAGTAGCACTCTGCCATTGCCCAGAATGATACCACAGTACAAGGACAAAATGATTGACTTCAACAATTGGCTAAGCTTCTGGTGTCATTCTAAGGGGACCCAGTATCTGTCTTCTTGGGATGACATGGTCGACAGGCCACAATGCTTTGCTACAGATGACCTAGACCTGTCACCCCTGGGATTCCAGATACAGGCTAAGGCTCTTGCTGCCCTATAGTGCCTTTTTTAGGCAAGGTTCAAATAACAAATTCACCACCGTAACAGGAACAGGCAAGCAAAAACTGAGGGTAATGCTACTCAATGCTAGAAGTCTAAACATCAAAATGCACTCACTCGAGGCACTCCTTAAAATGGAGATCATCGATATCTGTGCAGTGACTGAGACCTGGTTCAAGGCTCCAGAGAGCACCCCTGCACTACCAGGCTATAACTCATACCACACTTTTCGGCCATGTAACCTGGACTGAAACACCAACGGCAGAGGTGTGTCCATATTCATTAAGGATAACCACACCTCCAGGCTAGCTGCTCAGCATAATGCATCCAAGGTTATCCAAGTGCAACAAACTCTGGGCAAAACTGCAATCCAAATTGTAGCTTGCTACAGATCCCCCACAATGCCCCAGGATTCCCACTCCTCTTTTCTTGATGTACTGAAAAATATTAGGGTTCAACCAAACACCCTAATAATGGGCGACTTCAACTACCCCACCATTAACTGGGAAAACTACTCATGTACCAACTCCTTAGCTCAACGCTTTCTGGAATTCATAAACTCCAATGCCCTGGATCAACTTATCCACATCCTCACCAGGGGCAACGATATCCTAGACATAGTCATTACCAGTATGAGTGACCAGTGTTCTACACCTAAAGTCAACTCCTCGTTGGTCTGATCCGACCATAAGCTAATCACCCTTGATATCCACATCCCGCCTCCACCCCCCATTAAGGAAACCACGGTACAAAAATTTCTCCAAAGCCAACTTCATGCTTCTTAAGACAGAAGTGGTGAACTTCATGACACCCATGCAGATGGACTATACAGTTACAACTGCTGAATCCTACACAAATGCACTATAAGTACTTACATGAGTTCATGGATCGTGTTATCTCAAACAGAACCAAGACACTATCCTCCAAAAAAAGAAGCCAATCTGGTGGTCCCCTGCCATAAATAAATTGTACAACAGACAGAAGAAACTGTTGCAAAAGAGAGTAAAATACCATGAGTGGAGGAGCTCCCTGGTCAACCTCAGTAAGAAGCTGAGATCCCTTATAAAACAAAATTGCCACTAATTCTAAGGACAACCACAAAGCATTCTATAGCTATGTCAAGAATCTCAATGGCAACACCCAGATGAGTTACAGCACAAAGGCACGAAAATTACAGAACCAACTGATATTGCCAACAACCTGGCAGATAGGTTCAGTGCTAACTTTACCCCACCCCCTAAAGGGCCCATATCTATACAGGAAGAATGCAGAGTCCCTGTAATCACAACTATGCAGGTAAATGCTACACTTTCTAAAACCAAAACACAGCATCCATGGGACCGGACAACATCCCAGGCTGCATTTTTCACCAACTTCAGAACAAACTGGCTCCCCTCTTAAGCACCATGTTCAATAATAGCCTCACATCATGCATTGTGCCCACTGAATGGCACACAGCAACAGTTATCCCACTCCACAAAGGGGAAGCCACCACTGATCCTGGGAACTATCGACCTATTAGCCTGATGAGCCTGGTCTGCAAGGCCATGGAACGTATCATTATGGAACTCATAAACAAAGACATCGGTAACCTCCAAACTCTGGATCCCACCCAGTTCAGGTTTGTGAAAGGCAGATCATGCCTCCTGAACCTGGTTGACTTCTTTGAGGCAGTCACCAAAGCCGTAGATGAGGGTAAGTTGGTTCACACAGCCTATCTTGACCTCACCAAGGCTTTCAACACCATCCCCCATTCTGGAATTATAGCTAAACTCACTAAACTAGGTATAACTCCCTACGTGATAAGATGGGTTGCCAACTGGCTCACTGACAGAACCCATACTGTAAAAGTTGCAGACTCCAAATCTGACCTCAAACCAGTGACAATTGGAGTACCACAGGGTTCCGTCCTGGGACCTCTCCTGTTTGGTATCTACTTCTCTGAAGTACAGGCTAACACAGAAGGCCTCTGGCTAATGTAGTTCACAGATGACTGCAAACTAGGAGCCATAGTCAAGTCCCCAAATGATGTGGACATCCTACAGAAGGGCCTCGCTGAGACATATGCCTGGTGTCAGAGCCATGGCCTCAAGCTCAATGCCAAAAAGTGCAGTGTCACCCCCTTTGGTAAAAACTATGTACCCATGAACTACCACATAGGCAGCAATCTACTTAACACCGAATGTGTGATAAGAGACCATGGGACCCAGGTGGACAGTAGTCTCTCCTTTGATAGTCACATCACCACAGTAGTCAGGAAGCCCTTCTATGTGGCACACCTCATCATAAAAGGGTTCTCATCCAGGAAAAAAGAGGTCATTGTTCCCCTGTACTCGACACTCATTAGACCCATTATAGAGTACAATGCCCCTTTTGGAATGCACCTCACAAGACATCTACAGCAGCTGGAAAGGCCAAAGGCCACAGAAGTACCTCACAATGAGAATTACTGGCCTCAAACAAATGCCCTGCACTGACCACCTCAAAAAACTCCAGCTTTATTCTGTAGCATATCACCTACTCCGAAGTGATCTCTGCCTAACATATAAAGCTATGTCAAACCGAGAGCTGTTGGACATACTACACCTAAAGAAATCCCAATCCCTCCGAGCTACATGCTCTAGGGACCTAAACCTTGTCACCACAATAAACAGGACATGCTGGAGGGATAGATTCCTGTCCCAGAGACTTCCCATACTCTGGAACAGGCTATCCATCTATGTCAAGCAAAGTTTTTCATTAGCACTCTTCAAGAAAAATCTTGATGAGTGGATGGAAAATACGAAATACACCCTGAGGATCACTTCTGTGTCTCTGCTTGACAGTGGCTCAGGAAAATAACTTTCTTGGGTGGCGTAAGCCAGGGAACCTTGCTGGCTAGGCTTATGTAGGCCCTTGGGCCGATAGCCTAGTACCTACCTATGAACCTATAAACCTATGACTGTCCCTGTTGTACTCTGTCTAGGTCGCAGTTTAGCTGGCATTCGTATCTCATTGCTTGAGAGCTATGGCTAACATACCTGGGAACCCCCTACAGCAGGAAGTCAGGTCAGAGTCAGTATTACTGGGTGGACACAGGCCACACCTCAGCAACAGAGTATACATGTTGGTCATACAAAGTAAGAGTATGAAGAGTGACAGATACTACTATAGCATAATTGTTTTCTGAGGGTTCTGGTGTGTGACAGCCAAATTCACCATATTCTGGGAACAAACATCAATTATTGGCCAGCCACCTGTCAGACATCCACAGGTGTCTGCCAGAAGAACCACATACATCAGGCACATGTACAAATTTGGCAAACATCTGCCTATTGGAGAGGTATGACACTTACAGGGAGGATAGACTACAGCAGGTTTGCATTGCTTTCTGTCACTGTGGCACAGTGATTTTGCTGGACTGTCCCCACATTCATGTAATAACACACACCTATGTGTCTGACAGTGGCCGTATGATATAGTAGTGGGACTTTTCCCACAGCGGACACACCACAGTAGATGGCATTGATGGTTGTGGAGATATACAGCACACTCTGTCATGGCATGCAGGGCCACAATTATTGCTATTATGTTGGTGATAGCAACATATATATTGTGTTGAGAGACTGCAGGGTATGGCATGAGAGGTACCAGTGGATAATGCAGGACAATTTGGATATGCAGGGTCTGTACACTGTGGATATCAATATACCTGGTCCTGTGATGTGTTCCTCCTCTTGTTGTCTTTCAGAAAAGGTTGTATAAAAGGATGCACCCGCCATTTTCAGAAGCTGAAAATAATGTCATCCTGGATGGCCTCAAACTGCATCATGGCATTTTGTTGTACAGGACTGGCCACAATTGTGACCAATGTGCAGCACTGTGGGCTGACCTTATCACAGCAGTCAACACTGTAGGGGTACAGGAGAGAACCTATGATCAGATCTGACACCAGGCCACAGATATGATCAATGATACACAGCAAAGGAATGCTGCTGTAGCCAGGGAATGTGCTGCCACCAGTGGAGGGTCTGCAATGGAACAGCAACTCTCGGCCACAGAGGAATTCCTGGCAAACCTGAGAACAACCACCAGCTCCCAAGCATCCATCTCCCCATACATCATGGAGGTGAGTACCACAGCATCCACAGCAGAGGAGCATGTAAGAATGCCACATTTGTTATTGCTGACAATACATCTCCCTCACATTCCCATAGGTACGTCAGGTGTGGCCAGAGTCCAAGATTCTGTATATGGTAAGTGTGCTACTTTTGTTGTACTGATCATATATAACCTACAAATATTAATGGCTAACATTTTGTCCTAGGCATAACTGTTATGCTTAGCCAGAGTACACTACTTGTATGTTAAATGTCAGAGGGGTTAACTGGCATGCTTTAAATGGGTAATCACAGTTGTGTATTTGCAGGAGCAATAACAAATATGCACTTATTTTTTAGGAGGTCTATGCAGTCTGCTATACAGGAGGTAATCACTCACAGATTCCTGTTCACACACAGTATGGTGATAGTACATGCCTGAGGCAGTGACACAAGAACTGGCATATTATGCACAAGACAGGTGCGCTCTGTTTTAGGTGTAGGTCTATCACATTCACTGACATATTGCTTATCGCACAGGTGTATGGTACTGTCGACATTAACAAGATGTAGCTGCGGTGCATGTTATAAAGGGCTGTCTTGTCTGTGTATATTGTTGTCTGCTTGTGTGTTGTACATGGGATTGGAAATGAGTGGTATGTGTAACATAGTTGTGGCTGCTCACCTGTATGTGTATGGATATGGATTCACAAGCACAAAATAGCCAGCACCAAATGTGTAAAAAAAGAGAACACTTTAATGGGGCAGCTCCAGCATAATAGTGTCAAAACACTACAGAAAAAAAGCAAACCTGTTTCGGCATTAATGTGCCTTGCTCAGTGCAGTAATAATACAAATACAGTGGGTGTGATATATATAAAGACACCTTCATCAAATACAAGCATGCCATTGGGTAATTAAAACTGATCATTCAAGCCCAGTTTAAACAGACCCCTCCCCCCAATAATCCAGCTTGATTCTTTTCTATTTAAAATGGCATGCCAACCTGCCTTAGACAACCTATTGCCTGTAACCCAATCAATTATAAAACATTTGAACTCTACAGTAGTGTGAATCATGGCATGTTTGTAGAGGGAACTGGACAACCTTTTATTCCTGACGTCACTGATATGTTCTGATATACGTATTCTCAGTGGCCTGGAAGTTTGACCAATGTAGAAAGCAGAACAAGAACATGTGGCTAAATGTATAACCCAGTCAGTACTACAATTACCAAAACTGCAAATATCATAGACCTTGGTGGTGTTTTTACTAGTGAATTATTTGTTCTTGAGAGCATGACTACATAACAAGCAATGACCGCAGGGTATACAGCCCACCAATTTATCTGCAAACAGTATAACCCGATGTGTATTAGGTTCAGTCCTATGTTTATAATGGTTGAATTATGTTCCCAGAGTTGGACCCCGTCAGAAGGAGAATAAATATTTTGGAGATAAAATCTCTGCCAACTTGTCATGTGACAAAAGAATGTTCAAGTGATGGTCAATGATGCTTCTAAAGATATTGGTGTTACACCCAAAAGTTGTGACGAGTCGAACCGGCTTATGTTGGTCCACATTTTGTTGTTTATATTTCAACAAAGTAGATCTGGGTTGTTGGGATGCACACTCACTGGCTACCATTATATTGTTCATGTCATATCCTCTACTTAAAAATCTTCCTATCAAGTCCTGTTGGAAATAATGATATGAATTATCAGAGGAACAGATACATCTAATCCTGAGAAACTGAGATTTCGGTATGTTACAGATGATATGTTTCAGATGATAATTGGTGGCATGAAGTAATGTATTATACTGTGGGTGTTTATGGAAGACCTCAGTACTTAGATTATGATCCACCTCCCTAGTGATGGTGACATCCAAGAAAGTGATTACATCAATATGAAAATTTACCGTAAACTGGGGGACTTGTTCTCATTAATATACTGTACAAATTCCTGTAAATATAGACTGTCACCTCTCCACAACATCCAGCAATCATCCAAGTAGCACCTCCAAATATCAGTTTCGTCTAAGTATAAATTATGGTTATTATCATAAATCAATTGTTCCTTAGGGAAGCCCATAAACAGATCAGCATAAATGGGAGCAAAAGAAGCTCCCATGGCAGTGCCCTTAACTTACCAGTAACATTTTCCATGGAAGTAAAACATATTTTTAGTCAAAACATGTTCGGTCAAACAGACTAATAATATATTAAAACCTAGTGAATATAAGTTGCCCTTATCTAGCCAATACTGAATAGCTTCCAGACCAGCCCAATGGGGAATGTTGGTGTAAAGGGCAGTGATATCTAATGTGCACATTAGCCAATTCTGTTCCAACTGTATATCCATAATAATCTGTAGAAACTGTGTAGTATCCTGCATTCTGGCCCTGACCAATTGTAATAATGGTTTAACTCATTACATCCATGTGACTCCTCCAGGTGCATCTGCAGTAAACTCCTACTGATGCCTCTAGGTGTCAAATATTGCCTGTTCATATTTGCATCGATAATTCTAAAACCAAGTTATGTACAAGGTTTTAAATGAATTCATCTTACAGCTTACACAATGGCAAACTCAACTGCATTAATATTTGACCTCTGTCTAGTGCAGTTAAGTAGATATTAACTGTTGTTTTTATGATATTAATTTATATAGATATAATTCTCACATTTTTCTAAATATCTCAACAACCAAGTAACACAGAGAGAACTCCTTAGCTTCATATGTAATGTTGCTGTAATGTTATGTATATATAACTGAAAATAATATGTTTTGTAAAATGTTTTATAATAAGTTAGTACTATATGTGCTAAATGCTGGTACTGCTTATGGCAGTAATCTGCTTGAAACTAGCATTTACTAAATGGAAAATGTGTATTATTATCTTGGAGCTTTTATCCCCGGGCCTCCGCTGAAAATTGCCATATATCCAGTGGGACTATCCTGATGAAAAAATGTAAAATAAAATAAATAAATAAATAACTAAATAAATAACTAAATATGAAAGCTCTTCAGTGGATAAATAAAATGCTGCTGACAGTATGTGTCACATGAGTGGTTGCTGAGATACTGTAAGTTGTTTACAAAACATTGCAAATGTAATAGTTACTGTGTTTACTGTGAATTATAAAATTCAGTTTAATATCCAGAATTTTAACAAGATGGAGGAGCATAGGGTGAAATGCAAAAGTGGAGGAAGATGCACACAGGTGGATTATATCTTATGTAGGAGGGCCAGTTTGAAGGAGATTGGAGACTGTAAAGTGGTGACCGGAGAAAGTGTAGTTAGGCAGCATAGGATGGTGGTTTGTAGGATGATGTTGGTGATCAAGAAGAGAAGGAGGAGTGTGAGGGCAGCACCAAGGATCAAATGGTGGAAATTGAAAAAGGGTAATTGTCAGGTGGAATTCAGGGATGAGTTAAGATAGGCACTGGGTGGCAGTGAAGGGTTACCAAATAGCTGGGTAACTACAGCAGAGCTAGTAAAGGAGACGGCTAGAAAGGTGCTTGGTATCACATCTGGATAGAGGAAGGACGACAAGGAGACATGGTGGTGGAATGACAAAGTACAGGAGAGTATACAGACAAAGAGGCTGGCAAAGAAGAAGTGGGATTGTCAGAGAGATGAAGAAAGTAGACAGGAGTATAAGGAGATGAGGTGCATGGCAAAGAGAGAGGTGGCGAAGGCTAAGGATAAGGCATATGAAGAGTTGTATGAAAGGTTGGACACTAAGGAGGGAGAAAAGGACCTGTACCGATTGGCTAGACAGAGGGACCAAGCTAGGAAAGATGTGCAGCAGGTAAAAGTGATAAAGGATAATGAGGGAAACATACTCACAAGCAAGGAGAGTGTGTTGAGGAGATGGAAAGAGTACTTTGAGGGGTTGATGAATGAAGAGAATGAGAGGGAGAGAAGGTTGGATGATGTAGGGATAGTGAATCATGATAGTGATCAGGATTAACAAGGAGGAAGTAAGGATAGCTATGAAGAGAATGAAGAATGGAAAGGCTGTTAGCCTAGATGACATACCTGTGGAAGCATGGAGGTGTTTAGGTGAAATGGCAGTGGAGTTTTTAACCAGATTGTTCAATGAAATCTTGGAAAATGAGAGGATGCCTGAGGAATGGAGATAAAGTGCTTTGGTACTGATTTTTAAGAATAAGGGTGATGTGCAGATCTGTACTAACTACAGATGGCTTAAATTGATCAGTCACAGCATGAAGTTATGGGAAAGAGTAGAGGACGCTAGGTTAAGAAGGGACGTGATGATTAGTGATCAGCAGTATGGTTTCATTCTGGGAAAGAGCACTAAGATGCGATGTTTGCTCTGAGAGTGTTGATGGAGAAGTACAGAGAATGTCAGAAGGGGTTGCATTGTGTTTTTGTAGACTTAGAGAAAGCATATGACAGGGTGCCTAGAGAGGAGTTGTGGTATTGTTTGAGGAAGTCAGGAGTGTCAGAGAAGTATGTTAGAGTAGTACAGGATATGTACGAGGGTAGTGTGACAGTGGTGAGGTCTGTGGTGGGAGTGATGGATGCGTTTAAGGTGGATGTGGGATTACATCAAGGATCAGCTCTGAGTCCTTTTTTTATTTGCAATGGTGATGTACAGGTTGACAGGCGAGATCAGACAGGAGTCCCCATGGACTATGATGTTTGAAGATGACATTGTGATCTGTAGTGAGTATGGAACAGGTGTAGGAGACACTGGAGAGATGGAGGTATGCTCTAGAGGGAAGAGGAATGAAGGTAAGCAGGACTAAGACAGAATATATGTGTGTGAATGAGAGGGAGGATAGAGGAATTGAGAGGATACAAGGAGTAGAGGTGGTGAAGGTGGATGAGTTTAAATACTTGGGGTCAGTAGTTCAGAGTAACGGTGAGTGTGGAAGAGAGATGAAGAAGAGAGTACAGGCAGGATGGAATGGGTGGAGAAGAGTGTCAGGAGTGATTTCTGACAGATGAGTACCTGTAAGAGTGAAAGGGAAGGTCTACAAGAGGGTAGTGAGACCAGCTATGTTATATATATATGGGTTGGAGACAGTGGCATTGACAAAAAGGCAGGTGTTTGAGCTGGATATGGCAGAGTTAAAGATATTAAGATTTGTACTGGGTGTGACAAGGGTGGACAGGATTAGGAATAAGTATATTAGAGGGTCAGCCCAGGTTGGAAGGTTTGGAGACAAAGCCAGAGAGGCAAGGTTATGTTGGTTTGGACATGTGTTGAGGAGGGATGCTGAATATATTGGGAAAAAGATGCTAAGGATGAAGCTACCAGGTAACAGGAAAAGAGGAAGGCCTAAGATAAGGTTTATGGATGTGGTGAGAGAGGACATGCAGGTGGTTGCTGTGAGAGAGCAAGATGCAGAGGACAGGAAGAAATGGAAACAGGTGACCCACTGTTGCGACCCCTAACGGGAACAGCCAAAAGAAGATGATGATGATCTAGAACCTGAAGAATTCTACCAGTATAAAAAATGGTGTGCTGAAGAGTTGGTCATTTACACTTCTTTCATAACCCCTACATTTCCAGAGATTTGAACATTTACAGGAAATGTGAGGACATAATTTGATTTTGTCAAAAGGCTTAGGCTCCACCCATTGGAATTAACAGTGTAAACTTCCTGAGCTCCATTGGAGTGAATGAGTTAAGTATTTGGTGAGAAAAGCAGCTAGTGGTTCCATCAGTGAGCCCCTACCTGACATGATAGGTCTACCTGATGGTTTAGATGAATATTTGTGAATTTTGGGTAACAGATACATGTACTGAGATTGGGGATCAGATTCTGTCAGATGATGTAACACTTTGTTATTGATAATGCCCTCCTCAAGGGCCAATTTCAGGAATTCATCAATTTCTGTTTTAAATTTTACTGTTGGATAAAAGGGCATGTGCATGTAAAATTGGCCATCAGACAATTGCCTTTTCACCTCAGCCAAGTACATTGGTCAATCCAATATTGGCTGGCAGGATAACCAAATCCTGATTATCCCTTAAGTTGGCTAACACCTGTTGTTCTTCATTAGTAAGACTGGACTGGGTATTGTGAAACTCAAATCTATTAAAGTGTAGATCCTTAAGAATACATTCCTGGAAGACAGCTACATGTATGTCCATGGAAGGCATGAAGGAAGATTTGCGAAAGTGGAACTCAGTAGATCTTTGAGTGTGAGGATCTTGATCAAAAAATAATCTTAGGTTCAATAAATGACAAAATGCTAGTACAACATTAACCAATGTATCTTCGTTTACAAAAACACCAGGAACAAAATTGAGACCCTTATTTAACAAATTTATTTTGGCCTCAGTCAATGAACAGGAAGAAATATTATGCACATTATATATGTCCCCTAGTGTGGTATTAACAATTCCAAAAGATGCTGTATGTTGTTTACTTGTTCGATGCTTCCTGCCGCTCCATGCCTTCTTTACTTAAAGGATCAGTGCTGGGACGTTTCTTGGCAATAGGTGAGTCTGAAGTGTGAGTGGTCTCAATGTCAGTGACGGAGGATGACTCATACCCCGATGTGCCACTACGGCTACTAGGGCCTTTTTTGAGAATGGATCTGGGCCTTTTCCTCTTAAAAGTAGGTTTGGTGGTGTCATGATGGGCAAACCTAACATTCTTTTGTAAACCAATAGGTTTACCCCTCTCATAATCCTTGAGGTCTCTTTTGAATTTATGAACTTTTTTCTCTTTGAGCTGCTTTTCTAGTGTAACTAGATCCTTAACCAATTGGTAAAAACAAGTCTCAAAAAATGTTTCACCTTCAAAATTTCTAACCTCTTCACATATGGAGTTGACCTCCAGAATAAATTTATCAATTGTACACATAATATGGAATTAACACATCTACAAATGCCATGGATGCCTTATGTTGAGCATTGGCACATTCATCTAATAATAATTCATCGGCCAAGCTGACCAAAGGCTGTATACATACTCTAAGGCCTCAGGGAATGATCCCTTGTTCCTTGTAAGCCTTAAACAGCTTTAAATGCCAGACATTTGTTCTAAGAGACTTCATGCTCTTAGTTAATTTGTTGAATAGAGATGTACATATCCTGCCAGGATCATTGTGATCTACTTAGGGATTATCAGAACATGTTGGCCCTAATCCAAATGCATGTAAATCATTTCTATCTGCCGACAATCCTTGCAAAATGGTAATTAGATCCATGGTAATCTCAAATCAAAACAAAATGGCACTGCCTAAGTAATTGCCAATGTTAGGATGTAAAGTAGAGTGACTGCAAGAACTGATACTAAAAAATGTTTTATAAAATGGCACCAATGATTATAACAAATACCCTAAGGGGGACTGCTTGTGGACTGAATAGTCTAATAAAGAGATTCATATGATATAAGAAAATCTATGTCTGAAAAATAGGCCCAAACAAAACATCCCAGTCACAAATGAGAGATAACAAATGTATCAATTAAATAAATGGAATTCTATACCTCATGCTATAGTGAGTAAAAATAAACAAGAAGCGTATATATATATATATATATATACATACATATATATATATATATATATATATATATATATATATATATATATATATATATATATATATATAAGCAACCAGATGTATCCATGATTCCATGATTCACACTACTACATAGTTCAAATTTCTTATAATTGATCGGGTTACAGGCAATAGGTTGTCTAAGACAGATTGGCATACCATTTTAAATAGAAAAGAATTAAGATGGATTATTAGGCTAGGGGGTCTGTTTAAAACTGGATTGAATGATCAATTTAAGTTATCCAATGGCATGCTTCTATTTGATGAAGGTGTCTTTATATATCTTACACCCATTGTATTTGTATTATTACTGCACTGAGGAAGACACATTAATGCTGAAACTGGTTTGCTTTTTTTCTGTATTGTTTTGACACACTATTATGCTGAAGCTGCCACATTAAAGTTTTCATTTTTTTCACCCATTTGGTGCTGGCCGTTTTGTGTTTGTGCTTTCAGGTTTTTGGCCTGGGCACCTGCCATATGTGTGGTTCATCGTGTTTGCTTGCCATATGTGTGAGGATTACCATACATAATAGTGCAGGTAGTAATGCAGTTATTTTACCTTCCTCCTCACAGGTGACTGTAGGGGTTGGAGTGTGTCCCCCTCACAACCTGATGTCAGATTCTCTTCGGACTCTGATGATGATGGTGGCCAAAGTGAGGCACAGGTGGATTTGTTGGTGACTGACTCTGTCCCATGGGTTAACATTCCACCTCCTCTCCCATTGTTCCCACACACAATCAGTATGCCCACACATACCCAGTCCCCTACAACCACAGATATTGGACAGTCAGAATGTGGCAGCATCGAACAGGAGAATGTGGCAACTATGGCATCAGTGAGTGTAAACACTAGCCATAGCCAGAGAACTGGTGAGTTCCCACACAGGCAGATTGATGGGGGTGCTCAAAGGAGGACTGCTGCCCATCCACCACCTGTCACAGGTGTCACATCATGGGTCACTCAATGCATGTTTCAGTCCATCATGGAGGCAGAGGCACCATTCCAAATGCAACACTAGATGGATGCTCAGAATCATGGATGGATCTCTGCCTGACATCTGTGATTGTCTCCAGCACATTGGTGACAACATGCATCATTTCACTGATGTTGTGGACAGACAGTAGGGTGAGACATTGTCAGTCCTTGACTGCACATTGTACTAGAATATGTGGTGGGAGTAGGGCATTGGACACGTGGCCGTAGCTCAGCAACAGCATTGGCTGAGAGTCCACATGGCCGTGCGCACTCACGATCTTTGTAGTGGCAGTACCTCCAGCACTACAGAAGGGGAGGGTGCTGCCCACACTACAACATGGCAGGCCATGGGCATGTAGTCCTGGGCAGTCCCATGAGGGACATGGGCCCAGCAGAGACCGGCCACCATCAGCGACTAGTACAACATCTGACCCTGGGCATGGTGGTGCCAGTGCCACTCCTGGCAGAGTCCGTTTCCATGTCCATGGCCAGAGACGGTGAACTGTCCATTCTGCCATGTATGGTGCACAGCCGTTCAACATACCTATGTGTAGGGCTAGCACATGGCTTGACTGTGTACACGTACACAATCAAACATTAGTGTCACATACAGGCACCAACAGACACATGGCACCTAACCATGGCCCAGC
>NC_056727.1:1046434074-1046474074 GCF_019279795.1 Protopterus annectens
CCAGGTACATCAATGAGGGGTTTGAATAGGCCAGTGTAATTGGAACAGGGGTTATCAATATTTTCTACATGATTGCCTTTCCCAGGCAATTTCTATTTTCTTTAACTGCCTTCCCTGCTAAGCACTGTGGTGCGGAGTGAAAACCTGCTGTGCTGCTATAAACACTGCTGAGCAGTGTGGACATACACCCATGCACAGGCATGCTCAGCATAGCTTAAACCAGTTAAAACCCATGCCCTGCAGCTAAACAAAGCTTAGCAGCACTGGACACACAACTCTGCTTACCTGAGAGGGGAACCTCGCAAATGGGTGCTGCTGAGTTCCGATCTGCTTATACATATACTGATACACCCCCCTTTGATGTCAGCTAGCTCTTCTGTGGACACCAACATGGTTCTGGTGCTACACGGATTTCATCTCCGGACACAGTGGCCCATTTTTGCTATTCAGTAACCCCAGCTATTTGCATACAGATCCGTGCACACAACCTGGATACTTCACTATCCCAGGGCCTGCCTCCTTAGCAACCACTGAAATCTAACATTGTACATACAGCATGCAGGACCCTATAATGCATTATCCTCACATATTTATTATTTTTACTTTTTATACAGTTTAATATTTTGTTTGCATGCTGCGTGCCATGCAAACGTAATATAGGTTTAAAAAAAATGGTTTATTACATTATTTTGCATGAGGTTTGGACACACAGGGCATAGTTTTGCACATAAACTATGCCTATTATGCAATCCCTGACCTTCTACATGGGCTTTTACAGCCACTGTTCCATTTTTATTTTTTTGTACACGGATATTTTCCATGTACACTTCGGACACTGACATGGGGTTGGCAGGACTGCCTAGCTACTTACTGGATAACTCCAGCACCCTCATTTGCATGCAATTCACCTGCTTATGAGGTGATTTGCATGCCATGGACACTTCTGTATCAGCAAGTTCATGCACACCCCTCTGCTCTGTTTACTGGATCGCACAGAGCCTTACTTCCATGTTAGCTCCATGCCACTATGCCTACATGGAAAATCCATCTGTGTAGGCTTTAATGAATTCCCCCCATTATCTTCATTGTTTAATTTTTCACCTTTATAAATTTGATCTATGTTTTCTTCTCTTTTAACAAATAATTCCAAAGATATTCTTTAATTATTTTTCATATTCCTTCTGGCTGTCTTATTTGCTTACCTTCCTTATTTTTTAATTCTTTTATTATTTTCCTTCTTTTGTCATTTTACTCAAATATGGTGCTATCTCTTCTTTCTTGCCTTGTAAACAATATTTTTGTTTATATAACAAGTTGTTAATTTTAATTAATTTTATATATTTCTCTTTCTTTTTCATAAAATGAATTTTTCTTCTCTACTAAGTCTTTAAATGTTTCCTGACTTAGTATCTTATATCTCTCTTTTTCTTTTCTTCCTTATCAATTCTAAAAACACTTCTTTTATATTTCTCTTTAAAATTACACCACCAAAGAGTCCAATTCTCATAAAACTCTCTCATATTCATATGATTTTTCTATAATTCCATTGTTCTTTTTTCTCTTCTAAATCTAATTCCTTTTCATTAATTCTCTTTATTTATTTTCCTATTCTTATATATTTTTCATTTTCATGTACTTTAACCCATATAACCACATGATCTGAAAATCCAGCACACTTAATTCCGTTTTCTATAACTTTTAAACTATCAGATATTAAAAAAGAATCAATTTCTGTCCTGATTTCATTCTTTTTGTAGGTCCAGTAGTTATTCTCCCATACAGTTAACTTTCCATTTCTCATAATTTTTTAACCATTTAAACATCACAATTGCTCTTATTTTTTCTTAAATGAATGAAAATCACCTACCACCATAATGGCCATATTTACCCAAACATATTCAAGAATATTTTTAAACATCCTTTCTCTTTCTTTTTTGTTACATATGCATATAAAGCTTTAATTCTATACACATATTTTTCCATCTCAAGTCTATTACTGTAATTTGTCCTAGTTTCACTATGGTAACATCTAATATTTTAATGTGTTCTTGACATAATATACATATGCCCAAGCACATTTCTTTCCCCATGTTCCAAACTACTGCACCATTCCAAAGTTTTTTCAGTTTGTGTTCTTTCTTCCTCTGCTAGTAATCTGATATCTTCTAAAACAATAATACGTGCATCTACTGCAGCACACCATTGTAATGTACCTATTCTCCTTTTAAGATTTGTCATACTGTTCACATTTAAAGCTAATATTTTCAGCTTTTAAGAACAGCTAGTATAATAAACTGTTTGACCATTTCCTTTCTTATTTTCTCTAAGTATAATATTTTTGAATTTTCTTTTCCTTTCTTTAACCTTTTCCCTATCAAATTCTTTCTGTTTCGTACTGTGCACCAATCAGCTTCTTCTTTACTTGTCTCCTCTGTTTCTTTTTCCTTGTTACTTTCTTTAACTTCATGTATAAGCTCTTTATCAGGTACATCTTTTTGTACATTTTCTTGTATAACACATTCTACTATCTCTTTATCCTGGATAACTTCATTTTCATTTTCTTGCACATTCATTTCACATTCTAGCCAAGAATGATCAGTAATGCGACATATTTTGCACTTTAAATCACATTTTATTTGCACTATGCCCTGTCTTACCACATAAATAACATATTTTTTCTATCACAGTCATTGATTAAATGATAATTTTTTCCACAAAAATAACAAGTCTTTGGTTGACCCCTGTATTTCACAAACCCCCTATTACCATGAACATTAATAATATTAGGGACATGCATAACATTATCATTTTCCATTTTCAGTATTACTTCACATTCCCATCCTCAGTCCATAGTCCTCTTTCATTATATTGTTTTAGTGTGCATTACTTCTCTGCATATAGGTAATAAATGTTCTTTCAGTTCTTTTGCTTCAACTTCAGTTCTAAACTGGATCAGTATTCTTTTTTTGTCTGTAAAAAGCATGCACCACATATTCTGACCATGAATAACTCTTTTTTTTTTGTTCATATGGACCCCAAAATATTTCCATGGCCTGCCCAGTCTTAAATATCAAGTCACAAAAGTCTCTATATTAAAAATAAATGCTCTAACCTCTTTTGCTTTGACACCCAGAGGTGCTATGCCAGAGTCTCAAACTCCATACTTGGCCAAACATTCTTCTTTTTCACTGCTCACATGTACTGTATACTTCTTTTTTTGTTTCTTTTATTTCTTCTTTCTTCTTTTCTCCTTCTTTAATAGTTTATGCATAAGTTCTTGTCTCTGGGAACTTTTTCTAGCATAGTCTCTTCTTCTTCTATTTTTTTCTATGATGCTAGTCCATGAAATTGCTGCTCCACTTTGATTTACCATTTCTTCCAAATAATCATCCCGCAACCCCCCCCCCCACCCAATTGAAGGGTTGTAAATACGCATTTTCAGAGGTAACTGTCTCTCCTTCAAACAATCCCCTCTGAAGGTTTTCCTCTGAATCCATCTCAGTTACAGCTACAATCTCCTTTTCCTCCAATGTCAGTTTTTTCTGCATCAACATCATTAGAAAAAACTCTGCTGGTAGTGATTCTACCACTTTAACTACTATTTCAGCAACTTTCACACCATTTTCAGAAAAAGTTGAATCAGCCATGTTTTCTCCCTGTTCCTCCTGGCTGCCTCCACACCTGGACAGGAAACAGGAAGTCAGGATGTGTAACACACAAAGCCTTCTTCTACCTACCAAGAATAGGGGAAGTTCCCTGATGCCCTGGCCAAATTTCCCCTAATACTGTAAATACCACCTTGTGTCTCCCTTGAAAAGAAGCTTCTAGCCTAGTGGGACTAATCTGTTCAACAAAAACAAATCTGTGGAAAAAAGCTGTATGTTAGTGGTTAACACCATTAATGTTCTATGCAGTACCAATTATGGCAATTACCTGCAATTTAAAAGTAGTAATACACAGCTATACAGTGGAAAGATTAATAAGACAAGCCCCGAGATTCATGAAGCTTGCGCCAGGTGCAGGCATAGCGTAGGTGGTATAACGCCAAATATGGCCGTCGAGCGATTCAGGTACGATCCAGTTCCACATGCACTACCGGCTTACGCCAGAACTGCGCAGCCCCCGGCGTAGGTATGCTAATCACCCCATGTGCAGTGTTGCACCATGCAAATGAAGTCATATAGCAATTCATGAAGTGGTGCAGGCATAGCGTAAGCTCACGGAAATGTAAACCAAAAAACACGGTTTACATTTTCCCAAACAGAACATCGGAGCTATGGACGAGGGCAAGACCCAGGTATCACAATGTTAACATATGCCAATAGCGAAATACACAGCCAATGGCATAAGAAAAGATGCACAACACGTAAATAACAACATTTGATGTCATGTCCACAGTAACGCACAGCACAACCGCAGGGCATGTGTGCGGAAGCTGTAACATAAAGAAATAATATAAAAATGTCATAAAATCGCAACGTAATAGAAATCAGGTTTACAGCATAATACACAATGGTAGGCATGGAACACCACAACCAAGGTGCAAGGGTTGCTAAGGGCCTGCGATAGTGTTCGGCGCGGTAACTATGAATTAGTAGTCAATGCCATGCAAATGAGGCAGATAATACTGAATCGCAAATGTCCCACCGGATGAAGGTTGTACCATACGGCGCAGCGGTACAACACCGAGGAGTGGCTCAGAGGAGATACATGACATCAGCAGAGGGGTGTGCCACAGTAGCAGTAAGCACATTGGAGCATTGCAAATCTGGCCCGTCCGTTGCTAAGCAAAGCTGCGGGACAGGGGTGGGGAGGAATCGTTTAGCTGAGAGCACACATGGTGCCCAAAAGTGCATGTGTACGAGGATGAAAACATGCCCGAAGCCCAGTAATTGGACGCACGTGCCGCAAACAATAGCAGAAATAGGAAGGTCAGGGGAAGAAAAGAAAGAAATGTTGAAGTAGGGTAATTGGAGTACTAATGAGCAATCAACACCAATCAACACACGAAGGCCAATCGACGGCAGCTGACAAGTCTGCTGTCAGAAACCTGCAAAACAGGATAGGGGAGGCACTGGAATGCAAAGAAAGGAGGGGAGTTATTGGATTGCAAAGATAGGAGACCTGACACAGCAGAGCAAAGCAAACTGACAGCAGACTGGCAGTAGCACACATAATGCAAGATACGCCAGGTCCAGGAAAGTACAAATGAAAGTAGGCTGCAGGATGCACGTCAGAGAATGGTAGGTGCAACATGCAGAAATGTAAAGGGAAGGTCAAGAGGTAATCCACGGCAGGCAAATGTAATTCAACACCAAAGGCACCACAATAGTAGTTCCGGCAGTAAAACACATAAGATAACCTGTAGCTACGATCGTACATACACACCCTATGACATCATCGGTGTTCACAGCACAATAGTATAAAGTGTGAAAGCACCCAACACACACCTGTGTATTCCCAAACACTGCACCATAGGTGTAAACACACAGGGAACTTTTAAAATGTACATGGGAGCTGCTATAGCTGTGATTCATCAGCATGTGTTAGAGACTGACGGTGTTGTGGAGGATGATGCCGACAACCACCGCAGGCCTCGGAGGAGAAGGAGAGTGTTCAGACCAAGGGTAACCTACCAGGGGCTACATGACCTGGAGATAGTAGAGCATTACAGGGTGGACTGGGAAATCTTACAGCAAATAGTGGAGCTGTGCCGGCCATGCCTGAGAACCAGAAACAACAGAGGGGAACCCATCCCAGTGGACACGAAGGTATGTGTAAGCCTGCGAATACTGGCCACAGGTACCTTTCAAAGGCCAACTGGAGATATAATGGGTATCTCACAGGCATCAGCATCCAGGGTACTACACCAGTTCCTGGATGCCATTTTACCACATGCCAATGAGCAGATATACTTCCCCAGAGCTCAGGAGGAGTTGGCCAGCAATATGCGCCACTTCCACCATGTGGCAAAATACCCGGAGGTACTGGGTGCGCCAGACTGCACGCACATACAAATCAAGTCACCACCCGGTGAGCAGGGTAGGCACTACATAAACTGCAAGGGATTCCACTCCATCAACTGCCAGGTCATGTGCAATGCCCAGGGCATTATCATGGATGTGTGTGCTGGCAGCCCTGGAATCTACCATGACTCCCATATCTGGCATGCCTCACAGCTGTATCAGGTATTTGTCAGGGGGGACATCCCACATGGCCATCTCGTGGGGGATTCTGGCTATACACTGGAGCCATGGATGATGACTCCCATCAGAAATGCACACACACCCATGCAAGAACGCCATAATGAGGCACACGCACAAACCAGAATCATCATAGAGCGTGTGTTTGGGATGCTGAAATCACTGTTCCGGTGCTTGGATACATCTGGTGGAGCCTTGCAGTACTCTCCAGGCACGTGTGCCCACATTGTCATAGTATGTGCCATGCTACATAATATGATCCAGTGGAAGAAGCTGCAGCAGGGACAAAATGGTGAAGGCCCTCATAGCCCATCGCAATTGGCAAGGCCATTACAGGCACAGAGGGATTCAGACCATGAACACACTGTGCCAGCCCCAGTAGGCAGACAGAGACGTGCCCAATATGCCTATGCCTTGGCAAAGAGGGAACGTATAGCACATACTCTGACAGTGTAGGCCCCTACGGACTGACACCTCTCCACCTCCACACACAGTAAAATGGATGGCACACAAACATGACCACCTGTAAATTGTAATGTATAGGTGGCCCAATGTGTGACTCCTTCATAGGCAGCCCTCAAACATTGTAAACACAACAGCCAGTGGAACACGGAATGCCAACACCTGAACAGTACATGAGCCTACAGCATATGGTGGTGCTGTGTGCCCCGCCAGATATATATATATATATATATATATATATATATATATATATATATAGATATATAGATATATATATATATATATATATATATATATATATATATATATTTATATGTACACATATGCATATATATAATACAGATAGTAAGGGCAATATAGGGATATATGGTGATATAGACGGATTCAGCAATATCTGCAAATATAATAGATAGTTCAATGACATTCATAACACCTTGGAGGTACAAATAAATAGGATACCGCCAACCATGGAATGTGTAACATACCTACATGCGTAACCACGAGGCTGAAAGACCAATAGAACACAGTACCGGAACAGTACATCCGCGAGTAATAGTATGATGATATGAAGGGACAGTTAGTCACCGCTGCTGGTGTCGCGGTCCACGTAGGTACAGTGTTCAACTGTGTCTGTGAGTGCCGTAGTCTGTGTAAGTGTGCGTTGAGGATGCCGTGTGTGTCTCTGTGTGACTGTAATGTGTGTGTGTGTCTGCAACATGTGTTTGTTAGTGCCAAGTCAGAGGCAGATCAGTACGGAAGGTGTGGGTATAGCTAGCCGTAGGCATACGGTTACTACCTGTCCCACAGTAGGAGGGACAGCCCCACCCTGGGCAGGTGTGTCCTGACATAAAACAGTACAAAGGGCAAATGTCCGAGATGGTAGGACATAAATATGTCCCATATATAATGTAACAGTCGTATTTATTAGTTATGCCTGTATGTAAAAAACGTAAATGTTACATGCAAAATGATAAGCAGCCAAAGTCACATAACAATAGGTATGTAGTGAGGATAAAAGTATGTGCTAACCTGTGTACTGACCATGGCTACATGTAGGCCTGTAAACACCGCTGTGTGTCCCGCAAGTGTCCAACAATGACCATATGAAAAGGTAGCAACCCATGGCAAACAGGCTCTTTTAACAACACCACCACAATGACTGCAAATATCTGGGACAGAAATACAAGGGATAGCTGTCACTTACACATATCCCTTGATATATCGCCGCAATTACAGAGGTATACAAGTAGCAAGCTCACCTGCAGACGATATAGAAACCAATTAACAATGGCCCAACGTACAATCCCGTAACATAAGTCCACACACATATATACGGATTATGTAGAAATGCAAGGCCCACAAACCTGTATATGCTACGTACACCTACCGACATCCCCCTCACTAGAAACTAAAGCAATACAGACTGTAATAGCAGCACAAACATCCAGTCAGTCAATTACATCTGCAGAACCCTCAACATACCGTGTGAGAGACACAATTAAAGGTGTCATGCAAAATTGCAGGCGTTGTATAATGGAACAAACAGCCATGTTACAGGTTTTGTTTGCAATACTCTGTTATCAGACGTTGGGATGACAGGTACACCCACATGTTGAACCAAATACTCTACCTGTCACACACAATCCACGGGGGACATGAATCCAAACTATACTTGTCTCCATGCATAGCAGTTGCAGTTACACATAACAAAACACAATACAGACCGTCTCCCCAAAGGTAGGGCAAATAGGCAATGCCCAAGTGGAGAATCCAATTATACCCCACTGTTGCTACGTAATTGGCGAATGGAGTAGCGGCACAGCTGATATGCAAGTAATTAGTCACTCAGGAACACCAATTGGCGGGATGAATCCACATGTTACAGGTATCAACGTATATAAGGATGACTTGCCAGACATTCAAACCATATGCTCATACCGAATACCAGTTGAAACATTGTGAGAGAGATAGAAACGAAACGCCGTAAGGACAACAAGGTATGTAGAATGCCCGATATGTAAGGTTATGTATAGCATGATCTGTATTAATTAGTTTTACTATATGTATAGCCTGGTTTGCATTAATTAAACGTGTCCGCAATGCATAAAGTGGGGAAAGGTATTTATGTAGTGATGTCTTGCTGAGCATACTAATGCTTGTAGAAACTGTGTGTCCAGCAGTGGGACACAAAGTACACAGCACAGACACCACAAGGGATGCTACATGAGGGTGTTAAACAGAACAATTCCATACAACCCGCTGTCAGTGGTAGGGTATGTCCAACAAGGCCGTGCCATAGCAGGGGATAGTATATGTTGATATACTTTCACAGCACGCATGTGTATGGGCATATAATGTTAATGACATATGTAAGGTGGTCCCGCTGTGCAAGTATGCTTTGCATTATGGGATACTATGTGAAATATGTGTAATGTATAGTATTATAGGTAGATATGACAGATATTCTACACAGCATAACAGGCATATCATGCATACCACAGGTATCGTCTATTGGTATGTACAATAACAGGATACATATGGCCTGTAGATATGGGACATAGTAATAGCATGATAGCTAATCTAAATGGAAGGGCTACCAAGTAACCATGCCCAAAGGACATGTAATAGCTTCACAGGTGCATAGTGGGGTACTATGCAGTCTGACAAGTTCATGTGTAAGCACAACTACAGTGTTCACACTAGTGGCACCTCTCTAGGGTAGTGTCCTGTGAACAGCAGAGCCAGGTGTCACCTGCACCTCTGCACAGTACAGCCACTGCAGTGATCCCAGGCCTACATGTGTCTCCCAACCACCAAGGGAGGTATCACATGAACAGTGCTACTGAGTGTCCCTGTGTGATGTACATATGACTTATGTTCCAAAGCATGGTGAGTGTCTGGTTTGGGAATGTAACCCACAAGCACATCCCACTCATTGTGGCATGTGTGCACATATCCATGAGCATGTTGCTCACAGTGACCTCTGCTTATGTCGCGTATGAGGAGTATATCCATTAATAATGTTGTGGACATGGGCCCTGTCTGATCAGCAGAGGTCACCCCTGAGTATGTAGTATGCAAATGTGTACAGATGTGGTGTCCGTAGTGCAGCCACATATTTGAACTGTCGTAGCTCAGTAAACGTCATGGCGTGTTAATGTTGTGGCATGTAAAGCTGTAGCTGTTGTGTAAGGTACACCCTAAATGGGGTGGTGTACCCTTGAATGTGTGTAGAAGTCTTGAGTTCAGAGGTAAAATGGCTGCCTATGTACCAGCTACACACCCAGTAGGTGTGGCCACATAGAAGGATATCCACGCCACAGTGGCAATACGGTAACCACAGGAGTGGGTGCGACATATGTGTGTACTGCAAACATGTACAATGTGATATGTATGTAGGGGACTACCATCCAAGTGATAGTCAGCGGGTGAATGGTGTAATGCAAAGGTGATGTGCATGCACCTTGTGTCATGCGGCTTGATGCCATGATAGTCATATTATGTATCTGTCACAGTGACACCCGTATGGTTGGAGTCAGTATCAGCTGGTGGAGCAATCATGGTGCTTGGTATGCAGGGGTTTGAAAGTTAGGCAGGGAAAGTCCCATGTGCTAGCCTGTTCTGCAGGGAAGCATATACTGAACATGAGGGGCCCTATGACTGAGGACCGTGGTATGCCAAATGTACCTGACATGTAGTAGGTACTATGGTATGCTGGCCTCACTGTGTGTCCTGTCCATGAGCCACATAGCATAACATCCTGAGACACAGGGTACGATGTGCAGGTGGATGTGTATGTTGTCAATACCAGAATGGGGAATGGTGCTGAAAGGCAATGAGAGGACAATGTAGGATGTGTGGACTCCCGTACCATCAGCAACTGCCCTGGTAACTGTATGAAAGGAGACCACCAGGTGTAGGGGCCATGCTCTGGCCCTAAAAAGCCCAACCCGGGTGGCAGCAAAGGACGGGAGCCCAACAATGTCTCTGTGAATGACGTCCTTGATGATGTGCCCCATAGCCATGCAGAACAGTCCAGTCAGGTGTGTAGGACTATAGTCCCACTCATGCAATGTGGTGCCACCTGTGTGTAGTGTGATAAATGCTGCAGTGTGCCATTCAGGGGCTACAATGTCTGAAACAAGGCTATTACTGAATATGGTGGCCTAGTGGGGAGACATGTATTTCAGAGGTTGGTGGGCATCACAGCCTGGGACGTTGGATAGTGACATGGGGCCAGTGTCCCAGGACATATAGAGTGTAGGTCAGTACTGTGTAGGTGTGACCACAGGGACACCACAATGTCCATGTATGGATTGTGGCCCTGTAGGAGTGAGAGGGTGTAATGTCAGCATTGAATCTATCCTCCAGCATGTTGCCAACAACACCTGGGTCTGCAATGTTCCTGAGTGACTGTTGTATGTGACAGCAGATGTGGGTGTTGCCATCTACTACTGACATACCACCATAATGCCTGGTGGTACACCCCGGAATGTGTGGCAGTCATGTTTACGTAGCTAGTCTTGGAGTATGTGATGAGGGACCCTGTGGCCCCACCACGGCTGACCAGTGAGCCACCCCACACATGGGAATGTACACCACTGTGCAACAGCCTACCCTGTTGTTGTACATCATATGTCCATGGAACATAACCACCACAGTGGCGTCTGTTATCTGGTGTGTACTATCATGGCTCTGTGTGGAATAGCATGATCCATGCAGTTGTGTACATGCTAATGAAGTGCACTGGGGTATGTGTCAGCATTTGTATGTGCATTGTCCATCTGCACGGGTGTCATGATATTAACAACCGCTGTCAGCAGACGTCTGTAATAGGTGTTGTAGTACTCATGTACTGTGTATGCTGTGATGGGTGTGTTGCCGGGATGTGGCTAACAAGGTCGATTAGCATATGTTCGGAATCCACCAATGAGGGGATAACCCCAGGTGTGTAACACCAGTCACATGGTGGTAGTGTTCATGCCAAGGGTAATGTAGGTCTTGGAGGTGTTGTGTATGGGTTGATCCAGCAGAGCGGAGGGTATGACTCATGGATGTGTCGGTACATGTATGGCTATCCCAGTGAAGTGTGGGGTAGTGTCAGTCACACATCAGTAGTAGCTGTCTGAGGCCCACTGTCCACTATACCAACATAGAAGGTATGTTACCCGTGGGGTATGATGTTAACTCTGTCGCTTGTTACAATGTGTATAGCGGTCCCGGACACAGTTAGTTGCACGTGGAGCACCTCTGATGCATTGTGCTAAGTAACTTGCCAGGATGTGTGCAAAACATAGTGGGATATGGGAACCCCTCAGCTGTGGGTGTGCCGGTCCAGGTATGTGCCTGAAAGGTATGGTCTTTCTATAACCTGTCATTGCAGGTGTGCTCTGCAGAGCCTAGAGGCAGGTCCCAGTCACTGCAGAGATGTTTGAGTGGTGCATTATAAGGTGTGCCTTGCCTGCGTGCATCACAGAGGAAGATGCAAGCATTGTGTCACATGACCCCATGTCGTGCCTGCCAGTTACCGCCCTGCTGGTGACAGTTATTGGAAACTGTGCAAGACAGGCAGTATAGAAGCAGCAAGAGCCGTACTTGTGAGCTGTACTCCCAGGGCTGACAGGTGCAAGTCATCTGTGCCACAGCATTGTGTTTGACCAGGTCAGTCATAGCGGACAGATACCAGATGCCTGTGGAATGACAATAGGAGCATAGGCAGCTGTTGAAATGACACAGTCAGTCATTGTACAGTGGTATCGTGTCCGGACAAATGCAAAATGCACCCCAGGGCTTGGCCCACACCCTCAGGGCTATAAGACTGGTGAGCTATTGCATGTCCCTGCACACGTAGTCTGTGAAGTGGCATCACAGGGCAGTCACACTAACATGGAGAATGACAGTCATATCGTACCTGGTGAGGTGTGGCATGAGTGCATAGGTTATGTTGCAGAAGCAGTTACCCGACAGCAAGATGTAAGCAACTAACGCCTTGTGTAGCCTGCTGTGTGGAACTGCAGTGTGACTCCCTGCAGAGCCATCTATGACTGGTGTGTTGTGAATGCTATAACTCACTATTGGCTGTATGTGATGGGCACACATGAGTCTGTGGGCTATAAGCTGGTGATGTTGTCTTCCATGATGGGGGTTATTTCTGGTGCCTACAGTGAGTATGGAGACGTACTGCACAAGTTGTCCTTGTAGGTGTGGCCAGTGGTGTAGATCATGTGAGACTATGTGATGGGTGGGGTGTGTTGCGAATGTTACACATCCCCAAATGACTGTCAGGTGCAGTCAGGGTTGGTGACAGCATTATCCCCAGCCATAGCTGTCAACCTCCTGTCCCCAAACTGAGGAACATTAGCCCTCATACTGTGTGACAAATGGGCAAAATGTGGAACACTTACAACTGGCTTACTAACAGCTTCAACTAGGAAGGGCATATGATGGCTAAAATAGGCTGGTTTTATGTATAAAAAAGATATTCTAATGAATTAATATGATTACCATCTATTTAGCCATGGCTAGCAGGTAAACAATTTACAACAATGAATGTGTGACAGACCCTTCCAATGTGGAACCTTGAGGAACATGTACCTTTTAGAACCCCATATGAGGTATGTTCCTCGTAATGAGGTACACCTGCGAGCTATGCCCCCAGCACGGCTGCAGAAGTGCATCCCCCACAGGCTGTAGTGCCGAATGTTGGGAGGTGAGCATTGAATGTGTACATGAGACAATTGCTCTATTGCCACATGTACGACATATCCCTCATATAGACAGGCAGTAGCACTGGTACATGACAGTTGGACATGCCTGTATATACAACCATGTCCCACAGGATATGTGCGTTACGTGTGTACAACAGCTGTTGTACCATAAGCAAGCTGGGAACTGTAGGACAGCCAGTGTACCTGTGGGAAATGGTGTGGAATGGGTGCTATAGTAATCAGTAGCTCATGGCATGCTCACAAGTTCTGAACAAGTGCCTAGCATGACCATACAATACAGATAGGGTGTTGGATAATATCAACCCACAAGTGGTGATGACAGTCATTTAGGGTGGCACCGCACTATAACCCTGCTGAGTATGGTGTGCATGTCCATGAACCATTAACACTGTAGATGTTAGCAGTACAGATGTACAAGACAGCACGGATATTTGATTACAAATACCTTTGCATGTCACAGGAGTGTTCCACCAGTGGCCTGTTGACAGACTCACAACTACAAAAGGTGCAAGAGTGACATGTGCACAGCACACCAGTTCCAGCTACAGTAGAACAGGGTTAATGTGTTGTACCCCACCCTCATTGTAGCCCATACCACTCAGACAAATGTTAGGCATCTGTGTATGTAAGGCTGTGAATGGCCATGACCTATCAGTAAAGCTGTGTCAGTGTTGTGAACAACATACAGAATGGGCTGTGTGGGTGAGGTGTGTGACATATGTGCACAGACTTATGGATGATACCAGCAGTGTCACCGCTAGGTGAACATCCCTGTACCCATAAACTACTACCTAGGCTGTGGTCAACATTATGGACACTGTGTAAGGGATGGTGCTGTGCAGTGCACCCCCCGACATGGTGACATCTCCAGGCCCCTTAGGTAGTCATATGAGGTACCAATGTCATGTCAGGGTGCCATCCATGAGCACGGAGATCACTGGACAGGCATATACAGCACTGTGGTGACCAATATTGGATCACATACCACCTGTAAGGGGTAGTGGCTATGCATGGATGTGCGATACCAGCCTTCACAATCCTCACCTCCACTATGCAGCATGCTGTCTACCTTGCAGAAGGACATTTGCTAAACCATGATGATGGACATGCTATATGTCCATATCCTGATCTATAAGACATATGTCATGGACAGCCACCGTCCTAATACTAGGATTGCAACAGGTTGGACAGATCCCTGTGGCATATATGTGACATACTCCCACCATACCATGCAACCCAGTCCATCAAAGCTGCACATGTCATTCCAGTCAAACATGGTGTGATGGCCGCATGGTAGATGTACTATCAACTGACTGGATCAGTAATGTGGCACTGATGCACCTTGCAGTGGCACAATGGTTGTCTGTTACAGCTTGGAAACCGTGCCCGCACATGCTATGGTTGATAACTATCCCTGCGAATGTCGCCTGACTAGCCATTGTCCCATGTCTATCACATGTGCAATACAGGCGATCCGTGGCAGGATGTTGAACAGTTGTACAGTGATGTGTAGATGTATATGGCAAAACACATGCATGTACAGGTGTCCATGTGTATGTATGCATTGTCACTGCTCAAGTCCATTACGACTGTTTCTGTGTAGATATGTGACATATACACAGCATCCAGGTCAACAGTAGTACCGTGGACACATCCAGGCATGTGCAGATAGGTAAGAACACAAGTGCAGGCAAATAGACATGCCCACAGCAAGACAGCATTTACATGGAGTATGAACACTGTAATGAGGTGACACACATATATGGTGATGATATCCAATGCATAATGGGTGTGACATGTGTGACACAAACACATCAATCGTGTCAGTGTCATGATGCTTTGCAAAGATAACTGTGCAGATGTAGTAGATGTCATAGAAATGTATGTGCAGCAGTATCTCTGTACATCTCTGAAACTGTGACCTGTCACCATCATTATGTCTTACAGATAATGCCCCGTACACGCCTCCCAGCATACTCCCGCCAGGAGGATGATGTCCTCATCCCACAGCTCCATGACAACTATGACTTGTTGTTCAGCCATGTGCCACAGCATGCCCAGTAGCGGGATGACCTGTGGCAGGATCTACGCAGGAGGGTGAATGATGTGGGTGGCCATAACCGCACCTACCAGCAGGTGCGCAGACACTGCACGGACTTGATACGACATGCAAAACAGCATGCCACTGCAATCACCAGGGAACAAGGTGGAACAGGTGGTGGGCCACCAATCCAGCCCCCACTCACACACTCCGAGGAGCTACTGGCCAGTCTGGGGACACCCAGGGAACAGCATCCAGAAACACTAGCTGCCATTATGGAGGTGGGTGTCTCCCAACCAATGAGCCTGGAGTTGCCTGGTAAGTGAGTACTGCACATATGGCTATTATATCCCATGTAGTTGCATGTGTCACTGTACATTATGTAAAGTAACAACATATGCAAGGTATGTGGACACACATGCTCCATACTACAGTATGCTACGTTGTGTATGCACACATGTGCATACTATATGCTATTACACAGGTGAATGTGTTCACATGCACAGTGCAACCTGTGGCTGTCATACAGTCATGGATAATGTTCATACTGGTGTGTCACCCTAATACAGGTACCTCTGGCGTGCCGCACAGACATGAGTCCGTTGCAGGTGAGACTGTCATCAGTATCAGGCATGTTACAGTGTAGATCTATTTGCCATGTGGCCAGTTAACACTTGCACACCTGATGTTTGTTCCAGTCATGATATGCAGGTCGCACCACCCGTCATTCACACAGGCCACCCATGTGCAATATATACAAACGTAATGATACATCGACTTGAAACCACAGTACTTGTCATTGTGACATGTGTGGTCAGCTGTGCATACAATGATGGAGGTGTTCTATAATGGAGGCATATGTAGTATGCATTGGAACAACATGTGTGGTACACACACAGTACCACACACTGAGCTGTGATATGGGCAGCCCACAGGTGTCACCATTGTGTCATATTCCCCTGCATTGGGTGCACACATTGTGATGTGCCACCTAACATGTCCCAGACATGTAGTGTTCTGTCTGCAATATTGTCACACTATTGCATGACTTATACCCCACATACCAAACATACAACCCATTGTCTGCATAGCCCTGTGGATTGTGACATATCTGACATCTATGGGTGTATGTTATATGGGACAACACAGACATGTGAGATAGATGCCCATCACACACAATTGGCCAACACATGTGCACACATGGCCATGGGGGATGGCCAGAGACATGTAGCCACACAGTACTTGGGATGTGTATACACCCTGTTGCACATTGTCCACACATGGTCCAATTATAGCCTTAGTTGACCAATTATACAGTTGATGTGGTACACTGGACAACCTAAAAGCCTGTGCACAGCTACTGGAGGTGTCACTGAAGTCTGCCATATACGATCTGTTGAACATCATGACTGTGTTGCAGTTATGGCTATGCAATGTGTACATATTATGCATTCTACAGCAACATAAATGCCTCATGATGCCATGCAATGGCACAGTGTCTGTACTTCACACTGTATAGCAATGTAGATGGCTCACACTACCCTCCCATGCTCATGCACATTTGCTAAACATGCATTCTATCTGTAGGGCATACACACAACACTGCAATGTGACTCCCATTATGATGCTGTACATGTGTCAGGACACCATTTTGTCAGACATGTATGCATGTTAATGCACATGTCAGCAGATTACATGTCAAGGTCACGTCAGCCATGTGTACTGTTATCCTTGTCTGGGCCACATGGTGTATCATGGGGATGCATGCATACTACCATGATTGTGTGAACTGCATGGCTACTGATATGACACCTGCTTGCTGTAGTGTGCACCCCAGGGAGGTATGCTTACTAACACTATTAATGTCTGAGCTGCATGCCCTCTGCTGTATCGCAGGCATGCTGCATGCCATCTGACAAATCTATGCATGGTGTGTCTGTGTGTGTGAGTGTGTGTGTGTGTGTGTGTGTGTGTGTGTGTGTGTGTGTGTGTGTGTGTGTGTGTGTGTGTGTGTGTGTGTGTGTGTGTGTGTGTGTGTCTGTGTGTGTGTCTGTGTGTGTGTGTGTCTGTGTGTGTGTGTGTGTCTGTGTGTGTGTGTGTCTGTGTTTGTGTGTGTGTGTCTGTATTTGTGTGTGTGTGTCTGTTTGTGTCTGTGATTGTGTGTGTGTGTCTGTGTGTGTGTGTGTGTGTGTGTGTGTGTGTGTGTGTGTGTGTGTGTGTGTGTGTGTGTGTGTGTGTGTGTGTGTGTGTGTGTGTGTGTGTGTGTGTGTCTGTGTCTATTGTACTTTACAGTATTTCTTTGCATTCACAGGTGATGTAGGTGCATTACCCTCCTGCGGTCCATCTGATGTTAGTGTCCCCACAGATACTAGCGGTGATGAACATATGCATGAGGCACAGGCAGGGTTGTCAGGGGCTGAATCTGTGCCAATGGTTACCATCCCAGCTATTCCCCCTCTTCCCCGCACACAGTTCTGCTGCCAACACATACCGCATCACCAGTGGCCATAGAGGAAGGACAGTCAGCGTCTGTTAGCGTGGAACAGGAACATGTGGTGGCTACAGAAGGTGTGTCTACACACCATGGTGTCAGTGTAATGACTGCAGATGTGCCACACAGGCATGTGGCTGGTGCTGCTCATAGGAGGACCTCTGGCAGACATGCACCTGCAGGACAGAGCGCAGCAGCTGGTATCACCAGACACATGTTCCAGACTGTAATGGTGGCACAGGCACATGCTGAATGGCAGAACAGAGAAGGGCAGAGGCTGCAGAGGGCTGCTATCCATACCCTAAATGACAACATCCAGGCATTGGTAAATGCTCAACAGCAGATTGCTAATGTTCTGGATAGGCGATTAGGTGAAATGGTCGGAATCCTTGACCGAGGCATGACAATATGCAAGCAGGAGCTGTCTGTGCTGGAACATCTGGTAGGGTGAGGCGTAGGCCACGTGGACGTAGGCCGGCAACACCACCTAGTGTAGGTCGATGTGAGCGTGCCACCTCATATGCCCGCTCCCATAATGCTGGTAGCAGTAGCAGTGCAGCTGGTGCTGCACTGTCAACACCAGGATACAGCAGGCCATGTGGACCCGGTCCTGGACATTCTTAGTGGGGACACGGTTCCAGTGGACATGTGTTGTCGGACAGTAGCCACTCTGTACCTCCACTTGGTAGTGCCCGTGCAACCCCAGGCAGGCACAGGTCACGTGGCCGTGGACGGACACAGTGAGCTGTACAACCTGCTCTGTACAATCTGGGGCTGTCAATTATACCCCGTGTAGGCCTCACAAATGGCAGAACTGTGTACACACATACACGCACACAGCAAACACAACTGTAGGGCTCCACAACATCCACATGCATTCTGCACAGACATGTCCAGTCAACTCACCGGCCCTTACACACACACGTGATGTTATCCATTGGTGCAGCCTATGCCCCTGGCAAACATATCACCCTGTGCATATGATGAAGCCTGTGCCGCATCCCTGTCATCCACACCTTCGGTGCAGGGTTATGCACAAATATTCTGATGCACAGGGTGAACAGCATAGTGAGAGGTGTATGTAATATTACCTGTGTATGCATAGTGAGGGATGTGTATGTTGCAGTAGTTGTGTGTGAATACTGAGAGATGTGTATGTGATATTACCTGTGTATGCATAGTGAGGGATGTGTATGTTGCAGTGGTTGTGTGTGAATACTGAGAGATGTGTATGTGACATAGGTTGTGTACTGTCGGCATGCACCGGTCATACCATGTAGTGCAGGTGCAGCATGCATTGTGATGTGTTCACGGTATGTGTCTCGGTTACATCTGTAGTACCATGTTGGTTGTGATACCCTGGTTCCCTCCTATGGTGTACTTGCATGTGCCTACAGGTAGCAGTGTTTACAGTCCCCCACGTGTAACTGTGGATTACACACAGGCACATCTGGCAATATCAGCATGCTACATGTACCCTCAACCTGACTGTTGGAAACACCAACATGACACAGATGTCCGCACATATACTGCACCTGACGCATGTGGTCAGTGCCACAAGCTACACTGGACAGAGCCGTGACATACATAGCAGGACACATTACAGGATGGTGACATGGTGCAGGGGTTGTACACAGCGGTCTGGCCAATGATGTTGTGAGGTGTCACTTGGTAGCTGGAGGCCACACTGTGCAGCAGTAGGACCCTGTAACAGTATGGGAACATGGCCACATTCACCGGGTGTACACCACTATAACGCACACCCCATAGTGTGCAGGTGGGGGCCCTTGCCTATGTGGTCATCACCCTCACAGTACTATGCACCAACACGATGTGTCACAGAGAAGGAACATGCACAGGTAGCCAGTATGGCTGGGACCTATGGCATCAACAGGGTAGTGCAATGCATCACTATTACAGGTTAGTCACCACGTGGGGTTAGTGATCATTTCTCACCGTATATTAGCATACACCCTCACACCAAGCACCACACATACATACAGACACACACACACGGTGACCACACATGTGTATACGGACAACCGACGTCTGTGATGCACCACACCGGCCGACGTCATGCTTCCCACACTGACGTATGTACAGATCTCTACAATGGTGTACAAGGATGTTTAACAACTGGGACATATTCCCTGCGATATGTGGCATCTCTGGTCACACATTCAGACACACATGATAGTACTGGGAATGATACACCTGCCATATGATGACACATTTGATAGACATGCAGCGGTATTGATTGCATTATGTGTACCAATGCCTTATCTGGCAAATGTGCTGCTATATGCACACGGGAGGTTGTAGGTGTTACAGGTGCCATATGACATATAGTTGGTAACACCTGACTGCTGTGTATGCATTATGTCAGCACCATCACGTAACAGTGACATAGTGTACTGTTTGCACATGGCATGATAGGATGGTGTGTGACACAACTGTGAGCCACCCCCTGCACACATACATCTACACAGGTGGTACAGCACGTTATGTACACACATCACTCCATATGTGCTGTTTGTATGTCACCGTATACAGGTGTCAATAATGGGTCTGCATTGCGACTGCATGTCGTAGGTAGGTGCAACTATGTTACGGACATCGGCCACTGCACATGCATGGTTGCTGCATGCACAGTACAGATGTCACATGTGTCTCCTGTTGCCATGTTTGTATGCATTGCTATTGTTGGACATGTGTGTTGACATACATAACACATGGACTGTGGTATGATATCACGGGTGTCACAGGTGACCAGTACAAATGTATGTGTCCCAGTCAACATTGCTACCCCCTGTAGTGTGAGCATTCAACAGACATGGGCCCACCTTCCATTCACATGTGTAGCATTGATTAGGCCACTGTTATGCAAGAGGTACATTACAGGCTATGTATGTATGTGTTGTGTGTGCAGTCCATGCACACATCCACACAATCACATGTATGACATATCCAGACATGTGTTCATTGGTGTACAGCAACAGTCAAGTGTCACAGCTGTGTAAGGGCTGTGGTATGTCTTGAGCCGACCTGTGCATGTATACTGGTATCATTGCAATGCATAACACCTGTTGGATCCCTGTTGGTACATGTGTACTCTGCACAGCTGGTGTACACCTCTGTACAGCCCAGTGGTCATGTGTCACATGGTGTTGTGGTACTGTAAGGCTGTGTAGTGCTGCACCGATGACATGGTGCTGACTTGACAGCTACAGTGTACACTGCAGTGTACGTGTGTGACCTGCACCTGTGACAGCTGTGATGGCAGCTGTGTGTGTACAGGTCACTGCATGTGTGACCGCCCTGTGCGTGAGGACAGTTATACCGTCCTGTGCCCTTCTGTACTGTGCCCTTCTGTGTGTACACTCCATCTGCATGCACGGCAGGCCTTTGCAACAGCTAAGTGTGTGAGCATGCCCAGTATGCTGTTGTGTAGATGGACATACAGTACAGTCCATGTACACAGTTGTGTAGATGGACACACGGTACAGTCCAATCTGAGACCTTCCATGTTTACACTCCATCTGCATGCAAGACGGCCCTTTGCAACAGCTAAGTGTGTGAGCATGCCCAGTATGCTGTTGTGTGGATGGACACACAGTACAGACCATGTACACAGTTGTGTAGATGGACACATGGTACATTCCACACTGCGCCCTTCCTTGATTAGACTCCGTGTGCATGCAAGATGGCCCTTTGCAACTGCTAAGTGTGTGAGTATGCCCAGTACGCCGTTGTGTAGATGGACACACAGTACATTCCACACTGCGCCCTTCCATGATTAGACTCCGTGTGCATGCAGGATGGCCCTTTGCAACTGCTAAGTGTGTGAGCATGCCCAGTACGCCGTTGTGTAGATGGACACACAGTACATTCCACACTGTGCCCTTCCGTGATTAGACTCTGTGTGCATGCGGGATGGCCCTTTGCAACTGCTAAGTGTGTGAGCATGCCCAGTACACCATTGTGTAGATGGACACACAGTACATTCCAAACAGACGTGTAATACTAAGCGTGTGGGCATGGCCATTGACATCCTGTATAGCCATGGTGGTCATCCAGGCAACAGATGTCCATTTTCAATGTCACGATGGATGCCTACATTGAACACACTGGTTGCTGTCTCGAAGGGTGTACTGTCTGTGGTGCATCCTGTATCTATTTAGTGTTGTAGTGCTTCATAGATATTTAGTTGGCCCGATGACAGCACTGCTGTGTTTGTCTACTTCTACCTTGGGACAGTAATATGCTTTCAGACTGCTCAATCTCTAAACATTCCCTATCGGCATCTTTGCCTTTGTGGATGATGTCACCCATCTAGAAGTATGCCTCTGGGAGTGCTGTGTTCAGTAATCTCAGTAGCGCATTCTGTAAATGCGTAATGCTGTAGTGTGATAAGGTAGTTAGGTGTATGTTCAACTCCCGGCCCTGCCAAGTGTGTGTGTGTGTGTGTGTGTGTGTGTGTGTGTGTTTCCAGCTGCCTGAGGACACAGTAATGCTTTTACATGCCTCACAACACATACATTCCCTATCGGCATCTTTGCCTTTGCGGATGATGTCACCCACCTAGAAGTATGCCTCTGGGAGTGCTGTGTTCAGTAATCTCGGTAGCGCATTCTGTAAATGGGTAATGCTGTAGTGTGATAAGGTAGTTAGGTGTATGTTCAACTCCCGGCCCTGCCAAGTGTGTGTGTGTGTGTGTGTGTGTGTGTGTGTGTGTGTTTCCAGCTGCCTGGGGACACAGTAATGCTTTTACATGCCTCACAACACATACATTCCCTATCGGCGTCTTTGCCTTTGCGGATGATGTCACCCACCTAGAAGTATGCCTCTGGGAGTGCTGTGTTCAGTAATCTTGGTAGAGCGTTCTGTAAATGGGTAATGCTGTAGTGTGATAAGGTAGTTAGGTGTATGTTCAACTCCCGGCCCTGCCAAGTGTGTGTGTGTGTGTGTGTGTGTGTTTCCAGCTGCCTGGGGACACAGTAATGCTTTTACATGCCTCACAACACATACATTCCCTATCGGCGTCTTTGCCTTTGCGGATGATGTCACCCACCTAGAAGTATGCCTCTGGGAGTGCTGTGTTCAGTAATCTCGGTAGCGCGTTCTGTAAATGCGTCATGCTGTAGTGTGACAGGGTAGTTAGGTGTACGTTCGATTCCCAAGCCTGCCAAGTGTGTGTGTGTATGCATGCTTCCGTTCGCCTGGGGACTCAGGTTATGCTTTTAGACGCTTCGCACCACAGATATATCCTGCTGACGTCTTTGTCTTTGTGGATGTTGACACGCACCTAGTAGAATGCCTGTAGGTCTGCTGTGTTTAGTAATCTCAGTAGCGCGTTCTGTAAATGTGTCATGCTGTAGTGTGATAGGGTAGTAATGCGTAAGTTTGATTACCAGCCCTGCCACGTGTGTGTGTGTCTGTGTGTGTATGTCTGTATCTCTTTCTCTCTCTCTCTCTCTATATATATATATATATATATATATATATATAAAATCTATTTTCTGCCCATAACTCTGCTCTTGCATGGGCAGCTGACTGTTTCATGCATCGCATATTTGCATAGCTTTCACATACCAATGGGGTATGTTGCAAATCCCAACATTGTCCATGCAACATCCGTGTTACGGGCGGTGTTACACGCCCTTACAGGCGTTTGCTGTATATCTTGGCAGACATCTATCCTTGCTGTACTCTCACTGTACTCGTACATGCCATTGGCTTCATGTATCATGGCCTAGTTTTGCTGTGTGTATGTCTATTTGTGCTGTGTGCATGGCTGTGGGTATGTCCCACTATCATCATTTGTAAAGGTGACAGCCCTATAGGTACTTCATGTAGACTGCTGTGTCATTTGACATGTCAGCACATACCTGCAGACAGTACTGAACGTCCTACTGCAGCGCATTTCATACCTTCTGCGTTATCTTGCAGTCGATAATGCTGTTTCCTCACACATGTATCTGTTTCTGATCATACCACTCCACCTCCTAGAGCAAACTTCTGGACAAGGCCTTATCTGATAGTGGGGACTCAGGTTATGCTTTTAGATGCTTCGCACCACAGATATATCCTACTGACGTCTTTGTCTTTGCGGATGTTGACACGCACCTAGTAGAATGCCTGTGGGTCTGCTGTGTTTAGTAATCTCGGTAGCACATTATGTAAATGCGTCATGCTGTAGTGTGATAGGGTAGTAATGCGTAAGTTTGATTACCAGCCCTGCCACGTGTGTGTGTGTCTGTGTGTGTATGTCTGTATCTCTCTCTCTCTCTCTCTATATATATATATATATATATATATATATATATATATATATATATATATATATATATATAAAATCTATTTTCTGCCTTTAACTCTGCTCTTGCATGGACAGCTGACTGTTTCATGTAATATTATATTTGCATAGCTTTCACATACCAATGGAGTATGTTGCAAATCCCAACATTGTCCATGCAACGTCCATGTTACGGGCGGTGTTACACGCCCTTACAGGCGTTTGCTGTATATCTTGGCAGACATCTATCCTTGCTGTACTCTCACTGTACTCGTACACGCCGGAGGCTTCATGTATCATGGCCTAGTTTTGCTGTGTGTATGTCTATTTGTGCTGTGTGCATGGCTGTGGGTATGTCCCACTATCATCATTTGTAAAGGTGACAGCCCTATAGGTACTTCATGTAGACTGCTGTGTCATTTGACATGTCAGCACATACCTGCGGACAGTACTGAACGTCCTACTGCAGCGCATTTCATACCTTCTGCGTTGTCTTGCAGTTGATAATGCTGTTTCCTCACACATGTATCTGTTTCTGATCATACCACTCCACCTCCTAGAGCAAACTTCTGGACAAGGCCTTATCTGATAGTGGGACACATAGGGGCAGTATTGACATGTTGCTCTTACAAACGTAGATAGTTGACACAATAATAGGTTTTGCATTAGTATGGCTTTTCTGACAGATTTGGTGTCTTAATCACATGTTTGTCATTATTTCATGACTTCAGTTATCTGGAATGTGCCAGAATGGTACTGATGTTACGTGGAACACACCAAACATATGAGGCAGAACTCTGCACATTCTGCATAAATCTGTACAGTTGCGGAGTATGTGTCTGATACAAGATATCAACTTTCTGACACCAATACACACACTGTATGGTGACATCACAGGCCACATACCATTACATTTATATTTCAGGACACACCCACCCAGAGAGTTGTATTCCTCACACAGGCCAACAGCTGCTTATCCACACTAATTAGTCTATCATGTACCATATGTGTGCACCGGTATTTGCACTTTCCGTCAGTGGCAGAGCTCACGTACGAGTATGGGGGACTGGACATTGTTACGGTGACACTGCATGACACCCTGAGGGATACATTACTTTTGTGTCTATTAACCTTCCACATTGACATTCACAGGGCATACGTTGTCATTCACATTTGTCAGAGTACATGCGTATGACTTGTACATGTTTTCTCATTTGTCCTGATGTCTTTCTTCTCACCTGTCCACCTAGTATCACTAGTTCTGTACATGTATTTTGGACAGGTTACCTTCATACCCCTAACCTGTACACATTATGAGTAAACGCCCTGACGTTTGACCTTTGCCCTTGTTACATTTGTCATACTAATGTGCCTTTCTGGTAAATTGCTGGCAAGGCATTACGAACTGTGCGGTTAGATAATAGTGACTGACATTTCCATTACATGATTAGTAACA
The DNA here is from genome assembly GCF_019279795.1 of Protopterus annectens. Lineage (NCBI taxonomy): Eukaryota > Metazoa > Chordata > Ceratodontiformes > Protopteridae > Protopterus > Protopterus annectens. Next base: position 1,046,459,751 of record NC_056727.1, read on the forward strand.
CTCATAACATTCGTATTCCTGGCTATGCCAGTATTCTCACAACATTCTGACTTTGTCTGGGTATATCTAATATAGTCCCTATTTGTATTTCATGTACTATGCCTTAGTGCAGCTGTCTTATTCTGACAGTTTGCCAGTTATGGTTACCATCTTGGTCGTACGCATGTCCATCCATGATAATCACCTACATGACACTGATATAGGGCCCTACATATTCCCAAAATGGTTTACGCAATATCCAGTGGATGGTTTGCCCCATTATTGAGAATATAGGCGTGTGCTATACCCACATCACTCCCACGGGGTGGGCCTACGAAATCTCTGCCAAACAACACCTAGGCCCATTTCTGCATACCCATGATTCTCATACCTGACAACCCTCTATAGTACCCATTACACATGTTTAATGTGAGTGGTACTGAAATGTGGAGACACTTATATGCACTCCCCACTCTCCAGATATCAGTTCGTATGTCATACATTCTATCGACACGTGTCATCACCCTTGCACCTGCTACTGTTGCATGTACAGCTATATCGTATTTGCTGAGGTCACTTATTTTGCGTCAATGTCAGTTGACACTACGTATGGATCAATTTTTGGGGTCCTGCAATGGACACCTATATGCATGTTTAAAGTGTAGAACTTGCTGGACTGTCACTTTCTGGCCAATGGTTTGGAAGGCAGCGGTTTATTCACCTTTCGTGCATGTCTGTTTGTCTACCCATATTAGCTATAACGTGGCCTATTTATGTACATATGTCATATCTATGGGACATATGTCTGTTGTGTATACATATATACATGTACAATCCTCATTTCATAACTTGCTTTGGTTTACATCTGTGGATTATGTGTACACACATATATCTATATCCATACCATACCTTTCCACTGTACAGATTGTCGCAGAGTGTACAGCTGGTTGCCTCTTTATCTTCGGTGTGTTTTACATAAACCTGTGTCTATCTGGCAATGTAGTGGCATTTCATTTGAGACTTACAGTGGGAAATACTGGCAAGCAGTTCAGGTTACGACTGCATACCCTTCAGAGAATCCATGCTACTGACACACCCGTTATTCTATCCACTTTCTATGTTTGTTCTGGCACATATCTGGGGGTTGTCCCTATTTGTACCGGTAGTTTGCATGCCTTTGTCCGGTCTCATACTTTACGGGGTTAACAGGTTTGAGCCATGTATATCTAACGTGGGGGAAACAGCATTCATTTACTATGCTGTGAGCGGATCACACACGCACAGGCACACTTGCATTTCCTTATTGTGGGTTACGCGCAGGCGCACATGCATATCCTTATTGTGGGTTACATATGTTTACTAAGTCTTTGTGCTTATGTGGGCTTTATTACTTGTGACAGTACCAGTAAGTTATCTGTAATCCGGTTAACGGACGTATGCAAAATACACATTCACCTTTACATATTTAACTGTCTGTACAGCATTCATTACACTTTCACATTATATGTGCTGTAGTCATAGTTGAACCGGGACTGCATTCACGTTGGCCGGATGCTGTAACCACTATACTTTTGGTGTTCTGACTCATTTATATGCATACCCATAGTACATAGCTACATTAACATATGCCTCACTGCTTTACTTACGACACAGGCATCCATTCTCCTGCTGGGAAAAATGCGGTACTACATGTTACACATTCCCTATTCCCTACTGCTCTGGACCCAAGCTGCATATTTAATCACTGCAGGGATATTCAGAACCCCAAGGCTTATAGTCCTGACACATACAGGTCTTTAATTGTCAGGGTGTTCATGTGGTGATCTGGGTTTAGGCTTGTCCGCCTGGTGAACAGAACTGCCCTGACCGTGTTCAAATGTCAGACAAAGCACATGGACAGGGTTTGTCCATTTTAAACATTTTATCTGTGTTTACAGACACAGGTGTTTGGGCACCTGTCAGCAGCTTATAATGTTGGCAATACATAATATGGGTGGGGGTGGTTACAATACATAATCCACGGTGAGTGGTGTTCCCATTCACATTTGACTATTTCCTGTATTCATTCATACGAGGATTATTATTTTGCACATGACTTAACTATGAATTAACTACAGGTATGCAGTAGTACAGTCAACATATGTGAAGGTTTGTTACAGTATAAATGTACGGACCTCTGTAATACTCGGGAACTACCCCACATCCTTCACAACATTTCATGCTAATGTACATACTATTATTCTGTGAACTTTCAAAGTTTGTGAGAGCAGTAATTACATCTGTCCCTATTTGTCCACCCATCCTTTTAGGCTTTGTCCAGATTTTGTTGCTGTAATAGGTTGAGAGGTGGTAATGAAGTCCAAACACCAAAAACAAGAAGAGGTTGAGAGGTGGTGTCGGTATGTGATTGAGTTGAAGATATACTGTCGATAATTCAGTGGGGAGTAGGGTTACCACCTGTTCCTCTTTGCAAGGGGAAGTCCCACTTTGGACAGTTGTGTCCTGCGACAAAACCTAAGACATGGCAAATGTCCTGAGATTTTAAGACAAAAGTATATTTCTTATTTTCTTTACTAGTTGCATGATACAGGTATTTTATATCTGGAACACATAACTGTTATTTGGGATAGCATAAGCTATTCAAATGCTATGAAATAAGCTTTTATCTTGGCATACAAGTGTAATTCTGTCCTTTGCACTGGCTGGGGGTATGTTTTATCCTGCAAATTCTCACATTTCTACAACGGATGTCCCACCTTGGGCATCTGAACAGGTGTCAACCCTAGTGGGGAGACCTGCATGGTGGACAGCTGTTCCATCCTGCGTAGTATGTTTTGCATGTTGTCTAGAAACTGAACAGTACCGTGACTACACATACATGTTTTGTCCAGATGTGTACAGTACTAGACACCGTGGCGTGTAAACAACTCTGAGGTTTCAACAGGTTACTTATCCCACGCGGGATGTACACACATTTTGCCAAAACATGAACGCGCGGGCATTTGGATTTACGTAACTGTGATGGAATGTTTACAAACGTGGAATATTTGCAATCCTGACACTGCCTAGGATGATACTTCCTACACATATGGGGAATACTCACTATGTGTAGGTGTATGGCTGCGCAAGGCTGGTAGCTGGATTTGGTGGACATTCGGACATGGGTGCGGGTTATGTGCTATACAGGGGTTGTTGCATATTGTATTTGCATGCATGGGTTCTGCTTTTGGATATCCCAGTTCCGCATATAGCATCCTATGTGTATGTGCCGGTTACGTTCCTGTTCATGTGTATAGCACATTTTAATATACATATGTTTGTGTGTGTTTGGTATACAATTTGGACTGTCAGGTTTCTTTATGGTTGTTATATAGCCACAACTGCCCAGCTGTGTACTATCACTACCACTGTGGGACTGCTGGTGACCCTGCCTATGGGGCTAGATGTGTGTATTGGCGGCACGATGACATGATGCGCTTCACTTCCACTGGGTATAACTACTTACAGTGCAGTACATTACGGACACACGATTTTAAATATCATTTGTTCCATGGACGGAAACTCATATTGTGTTGCATGCATTTCTGTTTGGTTCTCCATTTTGTGTGGCCGGGAACTGTCTTGCATGCTTTGCATATGTTTCATTATCCACGGACACTGATAAGTGCGATTACTATTGCAGGCAGACTATAATATTCAGCAGTTTAGGTTGCTCATCGACAGCCAACATTGACACGCCTCCGGGCGCAGCTTAGTAACGCCCCATGCACAAGCGCACGTGTCCTATGCACGTGGATGTGGTGGCAGCGCACCTTCATTAATATGCATATGGCGCTACTACACCATATATACGCCGCACGGCCGGCGCAGGCCTTACACCGGCCTTACGCCGAGCTTCATGAATTCAGGAGAAGATTAAAATTATTATCCTGTCATGTTAACAAACACTGTGGCTACTTCACTCTCATCAGTGCACAAATGATGGTGTACTTTGTCATTGAGGCCACACATTTTTGTGTATGACAAAATGAAATAATCTGATGTGCAGTATTTCAACAGACAACAAAGTTCAAACTGAGAAACATTGTATAATATACAAAACAATATGACACATTTTCATTCAATTGCAAGGTATGAACTCATATTAAATAATAAAGCATCACTTTTTACTAATTATACCACATCAGGACATGCAGCACATGCATACTTAGGTACACTACCTCAACAGAATTTATTATGCAAAATGGTTACAAATGTGATTATTCATTACATGATGCCTTACAATATCACTGAACAGGAGTCAGTGAGTACTCAGGCATGACCTTCATCAACAATAATATGAGTACCTGTTCTGAAATAAAACAATTATTTAAAGATCAGAAGGCATGTCTAATGAATAATGCCAGCAGACCATGCCACCACACAGCATTGCTCACAGACATTACTGCATGCATCAATTATATGTGTTTTTTACAAGAAAGGAAATGCTAACCTTAATGTCATGATCCATAGTTATGGACTGGATGCCACCTGTTTACCTGCAGAGCCACATGCCATGTACAAGCTTACCATGCGGGATCCCTTATTATTGCTGGCAGCTGGTCAACATTAATCAAAGTAGAACTGAAGTTGGGAACTGCAGTAACAGCTTGAGGTACTTTACCACCAGACCTGTACATGATCACATTGTATAGAATGTAACATGCAGTATACATCCTGCATGCACTAACTGGGTCATAATGAAGAGCTCATTCAGACTCCTTCAGGCACATGAAATGACTCTTCAAGAAGCCAAAGTCATTCTTGTAGACAATACAGGTGTTTAACAGGGCTGAACTGAAGTTGTCTTCTGTAGATCCCCTTGGATTTCTCACTGTCATGAACTATGGCCTCTGTGGATATCCAGCATCATATGAAGAAAAAACAGATAAAAAGGGTGGAGACGTATTCTGTAACCATTTCACTATGAATAACTATTTAAATGAAACAGAAGAAACATATTATCTCAGGTTCATAGGTTCATAGGTGTGTACTAGGCTAATGGCCCTGGAGCCTTTACGAGCCTAGCCCATAGGATTACCCTGGCATCGTGCCACCCGACCTTAGTTTCCAGTACCTCTGTTGAGTAGAGCCACTGGAGTGATCCCCAGAGTGAATTTTTTATTTCCCATCCACTCATAAAGATTTCTCTTGAAGAGGGCCAGTGAGATGCTCCGTTTGACATGTATGGGAAGTCTATTCCATAGCATGGGCAGTCTCTGGGTTATGAACCTGTCCCTCCATCTTGTTCTGTTGATTGTGGTAATGAGGTTGAGGTCTCTGGAGCATGTAGTGCAGAGAGATTGGAATTTCTTTACATGTAGCATTTCTAACAGAGCTAGGTTAGACATGGCTTTGTAAGTCAAGCAGAGATCGCCTCTAAGTAGGCGATATGAGACAGAGAATGGTTGGAGTTTTTTGAGTCTGTCCATATAGGACAAGTGTTTAATGCCTAGGATCCTCTTTGTGAGGTACTTTTGCGGACTCTCCAGTTGTTGCAGGTGTTTATTGAGGCACGTGCCAAATGGGCCATTGTACTCGATGACTGGCCTAATGAGGGAAGAGTAGAGGGAGACAATGACTTCTTTCTTCCTGGATGCAAAATCCTTAGTAATGAGATGTGTCACATAGAAGGACATTCTGACCACAGTGGCCATGTGGTAGTCAAAAGAAAGGTTTTTCTCAACCTGTGTCCCCATATCTCTTATAACACCTTCTGTGTTCAGTGGACTACCATCAATGTGGTAATTCATGGGAAATAGGTTTTTCCCAAAGGGGATGATGACACATTTTTTGGCATTGGGCTTAAGGCCATGGTTCTGACACCGGTTGTTGGTCTCAGTGAGGCCTTTTTGTAGGATGTCAACATCAGTTGGGGAGTTAATTATGGCTTCCAACTTGCAATAGTCTGCTAACTTTGTCAGCCAGATTCCCTTTGTGTTGGCCTGGACTTCAGAGAAGTAGATACCAAACAGGAGATGACCCAGGACTGAACCCTGTGGGACTCCACTCGTGACTGGTCGGCAGTCTGACTTGGAGTCAGCTACTTTCACATTGTGGGTTCTATCTGTGAGTCAGTTTGCAACCCACCTAGTGATATAGGGGTTGATGCCTAGCTTAGTGAGTTTTTCTATGATTCCTGAGTAGGGAATGGTATCAAAGGCCATGGCCAGATCAAGGTAGGTTGTATGATTCACCTTGCCTTCATCCACAGCTCTGGTGACTGACTCAAAGAAGTCGACCAGGTTGAGCAGGCATGATCTACCCTTCATAAAACCAAACTGAGTGGAATCCAGAGTTTGGAGATTCCCTATATCCTTGTTTTTAAGTCCATAGTGATGCATTCCATAACTTTGCATAACAGACTCGTCAGGCTAATGGGGCGATAGTTCCTAGGGTCTGTAGTCGCTCCTCCTTTGTGAAGAGGGGTGATTGTAGCAGTGCCTAAAATGATGGGAGTATATAGGGTCAAAAATAGGGATATATATCAAATATTGCTCTTATAAACTCAGAAAGTTGCTAAAATAACAGGATTTCTGTTAGCATGTATTTTCTGAAGACTATGAAGTCTGAAAGTCAAATGCATGCCATTATTTAGTGACTTCAGTCCTCAGTGATTTGCCATAAAACCACAAATTTTATGAAGAACAGTCCAAAAATATAAGGCAAAATCTGGACATTCTGCAAAAATCTGGACAGTTGAGAGGTATGCGTCTTACAACTGTACCTCATAGCTGTCTGTAACCATTCTAATTAAGCAAAAATACATTGTGAGTGAAAATAATGTATATAAATTCTACAGACACAGATATACAAGCATTTTGTAAAGGCAGTGTTTAGATAGCCAAACGGCCAGACCAACTAACCACAGTCATGTCTAAGTTATGAGAAATGTGTCTTTGATGTTAGCAGTTAATAATATATCTGCCTTGCTAAATGTGAAAGTATTTAACCTTTCAGTAAAATTACATGATGTGCTGCCTAACAACATGTGCAGGAAGAAAAGGCCTTGACTGCAACCCAAATGACCAGAGTTCAGTTAGTGGTACAGGTGTAGGAGGGGATGGGGTGGGAGGAAGGGTGTGAGTGTCTGCTGCCAGGGTACTCATCCAGGGGTGAAGAAAACTGCTGTGACAAACCACATGGATGGATTGTAATGGCGTCACTGGGTTATTCACCCAAGAAACATGTTTCTGGCAACCACAGAATGCCATAAACTGAGTTAGGGTGCACATAGTAGCACAAGGACGGAACATAGACTAGTCTATGTGTGTAGATATGCATGCTTCCTTGAGATGATGGACAGACAGCCTTGTAAATCTTAAGGAAGCAACTGCGAGATAGCAGGTTTCAGGGTAGGCCTGTCCACATGACCCACTTACTGGCCATTTCCCCACACTCACTAAAAAGGAGTTAGACTGATATCACTCATCAAGCAGGAACAAAAGGACCTTTGGGCTCTTGCCAATCCTGAAGATGCCTGGCTTTCACAATGTGAAATAAATGGACTAAATGAATACAGGTAGTGGTGCAAACAGGCAGGGTCCTCTGGGGGTGAGGATGGGGGCAGGGGATATAACAATAGAATTAGTGGTGTCATATACTGTAGATAGATTCCAACATATCTTGACAATTTCGCTGCTTATGTGAGAAAATATTTATGAGTTGGTACTATGAGCCTTATCACTGGTTTATATTTATCTTTATGAATTCTAGGGGAGAGAGTGCATGGCTAATTACCATGTGCCTCTCCCCCAGATTGCTTCATTGACATTCAGCATGGCCTAACTGAGTATAGACAGTGGTGCCAACTAATGTGGTGTGGCATGCAATCATGCTAGAGTACTCTGTAGGACAATATTAGGGCCATTTATGAATACAAAAAGATTACTATGATGTGTACACAGAGGTGTACATGCTGGGATGCTTTACAAATTAAGGTCTGCATTTGAAAGGTTGCTACACTACCTCATTTTAGTGAAAGCATATTCAAGCACATAAGTCTTCACTCCCTGCCAACTGTTGTTTTGCCCTAAGGAAAAAAGCCCTAGGGAAAAACTTCTATGAAAAGTCTGTTTGCTTATTTGGGAGTTCGATTAAAAGGTGTTCGACGAAGAAGGGTTCAACAGTGTGAGGTTCAATTAAGTTTTATATATATATATATATATATATATATATATATATATATATATATATATATATATACCCTTTATAATAATCTGAACAATAATTATATATGTTGTGCACGAAACATGAATACTTACTCACTTGAACTGATTTTTGATATTTTGGATTTTTCACATTTGTAACTTATTTTTCACCTGATATGCATGTGTATTGTCCTTAGAGTCCCGGTCACTATTATTGAATCTAGGTGATTCTCAAAGGAATGCAAATTAATTCTGGGTCAGTTCCCACAAAAACACCACATTTTTTCAGGAGGGGGCGCTCTGTGAACATGTACTCACACATTTGCAGGTCTTGCACATTTTTTGTTATTTGTTCATGTTCTAATTATTTCACACTGGCCATTTTTCCAAGTAAACACTTTCTCTGAATTATTGTCAGTACAGACTCAAAACATAGTTTCTCAGTTTCCTTGCTCATTGATTCTCACCTTTTCAGCTGACCAACTTTCCTAGTTTCATAAAGAAAATATAATTCAGTAAAGGATGCACTTGTTCTCTATCTTCTGCTGAGCAGTTAAAAAAAGAAGAAATAACTGTATGCCACATCATCTCCTGGGCTACAAGGAGTAGCTTTCCTAGAAGATGTGTTTCATGCAGAAGCTGTTCTCTGGTAGAATGTTCAGATATCTGAAACAGCTCACAAGAAGAATTAAAAGGTCTGATGTTGTCAATTTTCATTCTGTCCTCAACTGTTGGGATAATATCCGATCCCTGGATCTGACTTAGCTGTCACTAAAGCTTGTGGTAACCAAAAAGTTCATCTCCTTTCCTACCCATAATGCACCAACCCCAAGATCTTTCAGTTCTTCAACTCCTTCCTTGGAGCCACCAAGGGAAAAAAATGTAAATCGAATCTGAAATCTGCTCAGATCCAGTCCCCCTCAGATCTGACGAGAAATTTTTCAGATCCAAGTTCTTCAGATATGAAGACTCTACCAAGAACAAAGTATTCCACAACCTTGGATCCAGTGCTTTATTCTCTCCCTTTCTACAGAGACATCATTCCAGGTCACCATCCCTTGCCTCAACTTGTTCTTCCAGAAGTCTAACTGAGGAAGATGTGGACAGAATAATGAGGAAATTCCTCCTGGCACAGATGCAGATGGGTGTTCTTCTGGCTCCTACCCCATCTGGTCAGGGAGTCTGTAGATCTGTTACACCACCATTATCTGTTCCTTCTCTGATTTTAGTTGTTTCAGAGTCCCTGGATCAGAACATTCCAAGTCTGTCTGGCTCAGATCTAAAGATACTATTATCTCCGGATCCAAAGACTACTCTGAGTGCACTAGCTCTGACTTCTTCAGATCTGGATGGCTGTCAGAGCCAAAGCTGCCTTGCTGGGTCTGAGGCATTGGAGTCAACTCCAAGGTTTTCAGAGCCATCTTTACCACTTGGAACTTCGGCATTGTATAGCTCGGCTCCAATTTCTGACTCAGGATGGTTGCTGTTGGAGTGTAGGGAGGTAGTGGTCCAGAATCCTGCCTTCTCAAAGTCGATGTTTTCCTTCTCTCCAGAGTGATCCACCTTTGAGGTAGTGAAAAGTTTGTTTTCTGTTCCGACAGGACAGATGGATCTAGCCCCTTCAGATCTCCAATCTAGTTCCCAGATGTCTCCGCACTTAAAGCCACACCAATTTACACCACAGGGACAGCCAGCGCAAGGCACTTAGATCACCCAACAGGGCCTTACAATCACTTCTGACACTTGACCAGAGGATCCTACCAAGGAAGTCCCTCAGAAGAGGAAGTGTGAAAGGAGGCACTTGGATTCTCTATAAGAGACACTAAGGATACTGATTTTGATGCAGGAGAAGGGTCCCCACAACCACCTCTGGAAGACATCTTATTTGGAGACATTCTCAATATCCTTAAACAGAGAGAAGGCTGGTCCTCTAGTAACCCTTCACTGGAGGAATCACTATTTTTACAAGCTTTTGGAATTGGCCTGTCTACCTCCTGGGTTACTCCACCAACCAACAAGCTCATTGATTTGGTCTGTAGGTGAGCATGGAAGGAACATGACTCAGTTGAGACAATCCCTATGAGGCAAGATCAGATTCTGGCTCCACCTGTCAGGAAGGAATTCTGGAGTAAGGATTGTAGATGCCATGGTCATGTTAACAGCCACCAAGAAGGAACTTGTTAAACAAAGTTCATCTATTCATCCCCTAACAGGGAGTCTAGGGTGATGGACAGATTTGGGAAGCATGTTTATGCATCAGCAAACTTTGTCTTAGGTCGCTGAACTACTTGGCACATTTTACTAGGCTACAAAGGGACTTGATCAAGAAACTTTCAAAATCCCTTTCAGGGACCATTACTGCTGAGGCTCAATCAATTGTGGTGTCTTAGCTGGCTACCTTCAATCCATTTCAAATTTGTCAATGAAGCTTATCTCGCATGCAACAGAAAGTGCCTCAATGGCAGCAGGTTCAGGCATATCCATGCCTGGATGCACTTATGTGACTTTTCAGAACCTTTCATGTCCTTTTTCATCAATGCACCTTTTGACAGCAGTTTATTGTTTGGCCCAGAAGTGAAGGGCATCTATCCAGGTGTGTAAAGGATGGAAAGACCCTCTCTGCAGTGGGTGTATGTACTTTGACCCCTAAAAATTGTTTTCTAAGAATCCATAGGGTGGATGAAAATGTGGTTCAGGAAGTCCCAGGATCCTTCCAGGATACATGTGGAGATAGTTTCCCCATGGACAGAGGGGGAAACTCAAATGGACAATGATATCTATGCAACAGAGGAAGCCTGCAAAACCAAGGGTCCAGAGATTCTTTTTCTGACAGACCCTATCAGTACTCCTGATAGGAGGTCCAATTGTCCCCTCTGGAGGCAATTGGAGGTCAAGTATCCCTGCACCAGAGTGCCTGGATAGATTTAACAAGAGATACTTGGAGGGGGGGCAGAGGATTATTTTCAGTGGGTATATAGTTCCCTTTTCCCTTCCATCTCCAGCTTTATTCAAAATTCCAGATGTTCAACCCATTCAGAGGAAAGAAGCAACACTAGAAATACAAAAGCTGTAGAAAAAAAGAGTCATCCAAGAGGTCCCACCAGATCAGACAGAATTCAGAACTTAGTCAAGATTCTTTTTATTGATAAAGAAAATAGGAGAATGGAGACGAATTTTGGATCTCAGTGACTTGAACAAGTCAGTTCAATGTACAAAGTTTCATATGGTCATGGTTCAGTCCATTCTACTCTTTCTGGACAAGGGCAACTGGATGTGCTTGACAGACCTTCAGGATGCGTACTTCCACATACAGATGAACAGACAATCCAGAAGGTATTTACACTTTCAGCAGGGAGCCAGTTCAGAGCACTGCCCTCTCACCTCACCACAGCCCCCAGGGTGTTCACCAAATGCATGGCAGTGGTAGAATCTCACTTGAGATTGCAGGGATTCCATGTGTTTCCATATCTAGACAACTAGTTCATTACTGCTCCAACCAGGCATCTACTATTATCAACAAGAGATTAGGTGATCCAGACTTGTGCTCATCTGGGGATAACCATAAAGTACAAGAAGTCTCAGCTGTAACCAACTCAAACCTTTGAATTCATAGGAGCAGTCTTCAACACAACATTCATGACAGCTTCTCTTTCTCTCTCAAGAGTGTAGACTATCAGATTCAGGTCAGGAAAATAATTCATAATACCAAAATTTCAAGCCATTTAAGTCTTCAAGCCTTGGGGTCAATTCCAACTGCCATCATCTTGGTCCCTCTAGCAAGATTTCATATGAGAATTCTCCAATGGACATTAGCAACACAGTGGTTGATTCTTTCCCAAATCATGTCAGCAAATATAACAATTACTCAGGCATGCAAGAAACACCTTTGGTGGTGGATTCAATCAGATCAGGTTCTACAAGGTAGTCTATTCATTCTCCCTCAACCCAAGGTCATAGTGACCACGGACATATTGGGTGGGGGGCATTTCCTGGGGAAAACAATCCAAGGCACTTGGTCCCCTGAAGAGGCTAATTTGCATATCAGTGTTCTAGAGATGAGAGCAAGGCTGTTAGCATTGCAGGCCTTCCAATATGTTCTCCCTTTAGGGAGAATTACAACTCAAATAGACAATATATCAATAGTTTGGTACATCAACAAGCAAGGAGGAGCCAGATCTTACCCCTTGTGTCAAGAAGCACTCAGATTGTGGCAATGGATGATCTCATCCAACCACTTTCTGATAGATAATAATGCACATTCCAGGGAAGTCCAACGTGATAGTAGAAAAATTGAGCAGGTCCATTCTTCTACCTCACCAGTGGTCTGTCAACAAAAAGTGACAGAAATGATTTTCCATCAATGGGGCCAGCCTTGTTGCAATGTTTTTGTTTCTCCACTAAACAAAAAATGCAACAGCTATTTTCCCCTAATTCCCCCTCCAGGGGAAATTCTAATGGATGATCTACTCCACAATTGTCCCCCAGTCTATTTTATGCTTACTCACCAATTTCCCTAATTCCAAAATTCCAGTAGAAAGCTGCCAGGTTGAAGAGTAAGGTCATTCTCATTACACCTTACTGGCCTCAACAGATTTGCTTTCCCTTCCTAAGGCCTCATCTGCTTTATTAACCATGGATTCTAGATTCATTCCTGGCATACCACCCTACAGGTTATGATTCACCCAGGTAACTTAAACTTCAAGTTGACAATGTGGTTTCTCCAATTGTATTAAAAACCAGACAACCAAATCTTTCTTCCTTTGTTTGTCATATTCTTTTATCTTCTCATAAGCCTTCTACAAGAAAACTTTACATAAGTAAATGCAAAAGGTTCATTTGCTGGGCACAACAAAAACACAATGAACCTTTCTCATTTCCTATAAATAGTATACTTGAATTTTTGGCAAGTTTTTAATGAGGGAGCTAGCTCCTCAACAATTAAAGTTCAGTTAGCAGCAATCTCTAATTTTCATGTTGAATTTGAGAATTCTACTGTGGTCATTTCTAAACTTTGTAAATCATTTTTGAGAGGCATACTCCTGCTAAGATTCCAATATAAAGATCCTACTCCTCCATGGGATTGGAACTTGGTACTGCAGGCCTTAATTCATTCTCCCTTTGAACTGGTAGATAAATGTGATCTTAAGTTCCTGACCTAGAAAACTATTTTTCTAGTGGCCATTACCTCTGCAAAAAGAATTTCAGAACTTCAACCATTGTCCTCTAAACCTCCCTACTTGATTTTACATAAGGATAGGGCCACATTACATACCAAAGCTTCTTTTTTTACTAAGGTAATATCAGAATCCAATATCAATCAGTCCATTAATTTGCCAGTTTTCTTTCCTAAATGTGAAAACAAAGGTGAGTATATTTTGCATCTATTAGATGTTCATGGACAATTACATATTTATTTACATAGAACAAAATAAATTGGAAAGACAGATCAATTATTTGTGTCCTTTGCAGATGCTAAATTGGCAAAAAAACAGTTGCAAAGGTAACCTTAGCCAGATGGTTGATGGATTGCATATCATTAATGTACAAGTTGGGTCTAACTTTACCAAAACTTTTAAGAACCCATTCATCTAGGTCTGTGGCAACTTCTTCAGTGTTTCTATCTACAGCTTCCAAGGACTACATGTGCGCAGCTACAACTTGGGCCAGACCATACTTTTGTCACTCATTACAAACTGGATCTAGTCTAGAGGGGAAGAGCAGCCTTCAGCTCAACTGTGCTCAGGAATATTCATTCTTAGAGTCCACCCAGAATTTTTGGTAGCTGTGAAGTCTGTCCCATCAGTTGAGGATAGAATGAAAATTGACAACATCAGATAAAAGCGTTATGTATTTACCATAACATTCCATCTGTGTTGTTAATTTTCATTCTTCCTCAATTTTCTGCCCACCAACCCCCATCCTTATCACAATAGGCTTCTGGAAGAATGGGATATTATAAGGATACCACTATCCTTAATGTTGAGTTCCAGATATAGTGTCTTCTGTTTTATATGCCTATTTTAGGTAAATCAGCAAGCAAGATCTGAGGTATGTTGGAGTTGGTGCATTATGGGTAGGGGAGGAGATTTTTGGCTACCTCAACCTTTAGTAATGGCCTAGTCAGATTCGAGGTCAGCTCAGAACCCAACAGTTGAA
>NC_056727.1:1046479074-1046489074 GCF_019279795.1 Protopterus annectens
AAAATGTGATGAGAAAGAAAGGTGGCAGGGAGCTGTACATGTCACAAGAAAGAGGCTGGTATGCAAAATGTATGTATGTGTCTGGAAGGAAAAACAGGAAGAATGCATGACCATGAAGAAAGGGTATGTTGGGAGGGGAGGGGGAAAAAGGGGAGGAAAAGGAAACAGCTGTATGTGTGATGCATATGAAAGAGAAAACAAATGGAGGGCACAACTTGGAGTCAAGAGAGGATTAGCGCAGTGATCTGCTTTTGAGATGGGGCTTGAGCGAAACAGTGTCATTGAGGCCCATGCCCCTGTGGGCGCCCAATCTCAAAATCCAACGAAGTTCAGCATCTTCTGTCCTATTGACAATGTTGCCCTGGCGGCTAGTAGGAGTCTCAACATGAAGGACCTGGAAGAGGAAGACATGATGAGAACCATTGTTGAGCATGTGTCTGGCTAGGGCACTACTATTGTCATGTCTATTGTAACAGTAATAGTGGTCTCTGATCCGTTCTCTCAGTGTACGGTTGGATTTTCCAACGTAATAACAAAAACAAGTGCTGCAGTGAGCTACATAGACTATATTGCGGCTCATGCAGGAAGCATTGAATCGGAGTTCCCAGAGTCTGCCACTATCCGGATGCTTGAAATAGTGGGATTCATCCACATAGCAGCACTGTGCACATTCCATACATTTCGATGTTTTCTCAAGTCCTGTTCTCAGTATTGTAGAATTATTGCTGGATTCTAATAATTGTTTAAGATTGGACATATTACTGTATGTAAATCTGGGGTGAGGGCCAACTATTGTTTTTGTTTTGTCATCACATGTTAGAATATTCCAGCTTTTTGATATCACATTCTTGAAAATATGCACATTGTTGCTGTAGGGTATCACTATATGTTCAAACTCCATTGCATTATTCCTTCTGGGTCTAGTATATATGGAGTCCGAAAAATAAGGTTGTGCCCTCTCCTGTCTGATTTCATCCATGGTGGAGTACACATCCCTTATTTCATTTGTGTTATATCCTCTAGTGATTAAGCCTGTGTGTAAAACTTCCAATTCTCTCTTGAATTGTGTGTTCTGGCTGGATAGTCGTGATATGCATCGCCTGTCCCTTGATTATGTTGCTGAACAACTGTGGATTGTGCATACTTTGTCTATGTAAAAAAGATGCCTTATAGCATGTTTTCCTGTGCACACTGGTGTTAAAATGTCCTTCTGTCAATTGTATCCTCACATCCAGAAAATCTAGCGATTCTGTGGAATAGTTCAAAGTGAACTTGATGAAATCTGTGACTCCATTCAGGTATGTATGAAACTCCAATAAGCTCTGTAAAGAGCCTCGCCAAACGAAAAAGAGATCATCAACAAATCTTTTAAAAAACAGTATTTCTTTGATGTTGCTCATATATCTTCCTTCAAATTCAGCCATAACCAAGTTGGCGTAGCTATTGGCACAGCTGGTGCCCATGGCTACGCCACTGGTTTGTTTGTAACAGGTGTCCTGGAATATAAAGACGTTGTTTTCTAAGACCATCTCCATGAGAAGACAAAGAAAGTCTATTTTTGAATGTGTAAGCTGACTGTATTTGGACAGGAAAGATTTGAGAAAAGCTATTCCCTGGTCATTTGGAATACATGTGAAAAGCGACACTACATCCATAGTCGCTAGTATCACATTGTCATGTGCTGATGTAGTATTCATTGTGGTGAAGAGGCTTCTCAGGAACTGTTCTGTGTCGCGTAGGACTGGTGAATAATCCACAAGATATTTTTTAAGTTGATTGTCCAAGTATATAGAAATCGGTTCTGTCAACCAGCCCGCTCCAGAAACAATTGGTCTTAGTTCAGGAGTATGCAAGTTTTTGTGAATCTTTGGTAGCCCACTTATAGTCGGTATAAGTGGGAATTCTACCTCAAAGTATGAGTAGAGATTCGAATCTATTAACCCTAGATTCCTGCATTCATCTATTGAATTACTCAACCTTTCTTGTATAACTGAGACCTCATCAAAGGAGATAACCTGATAGGATCCACTGATTAATAATTCTCTCATTTTATGACAATAATACTCTTTGTCTAATACGACAATAGGACCCCCTTTATCTGCCGCTTTTATGATGATATCATTATTTTGTCTTAGTCTGAGTAGTGCTTGATTTTCCTGGTATGTTAAGTTG
Organism: Protopterus annectens; assembly: GCF_019279795.1. Lineage (NCBI taxonomy): Eukaryota > Metazoa > Chordata > Ceratodontiformes > Protopteridae > Protopterus > Protopterus annectens. Next base: position 1,046,481,247 of record NC_056727.1, read on the forward strand.
TTCTTGAGAGAACATGGACGTGACAAGGCTTCATATAACTCAGATTCAACCACTTTGATAAAAGTCTCATGGTTTGTTTGTAAGTGTGGCGTAAAAACACTTCTCTTCTTAAGACCTGTATGATGGAAATCTGCCGTATTTTGTTCAGAACCAAACATTATTTTTAAAGAAATTTTTCGAATGAATAATCTCACAGATAGGAGAGCCTGACTGATATCCATATTTGTCGTTGGTATAAAGGATAGCCCCTTGTTTAGTACACTGATTTCATCATCAGATAAAGTATATTTGGATATGTTGTGTACTAAATTGGTGAGGTCTCCTGTACTCTGGGCATGTCTGGGATGATTCAAAGGCTGGAATTCCAGTATTTTTGTAATGTTCGTTGTGTTTGTGGGAGGTCTTTCCTCTTTGCTGCATTGTTGTTGTCTATTTCCAATGATCGTTTCCTGCTCCCTCGGATGGGAAGCGGAAAACCCGAGTTACCTTGTCCATCCTGTTGAATTCTCTTCCTTACTGCTCCTGCAAGTGTAGTGGCTGAATCACCTATGCTTCTGGTTCCATCCATTTCAGCCACAGAATGTAGGACTTCATTTTCATTATATCTTTCATATACTGATTCATTCCCATCTGGTGGGTTGATTACACTTGTGGAGGTATCCTTGGGGCCCAGGTTGTTGGATCCCAGTGGTTCAATAGATTCTGTATGGAGGGATTTAGTTGAGTCCAATGGATTCTTTATGTTGCTATCTTCCTTATTGGTGGTATGTTTATTGCTTAGTGCTGTATTGTCAACAGATTGCTCATTCCCATCTGTATTACGTGGTCTATTAATAGGTCTATGTGTCCTTGTATTCGTGTCACTGCCTCTGTGTCCAGCTTGGCCTTGAGCAGTGCGTTGGTCATTGGTAAAGGTTCTGGGCCATACAAAGACATTGTTGTGGGAAAAATCATGAAAATCTCTAGCCATCTTCTTTCTTTTATTGTTGAGTAGATTTTTCTCATATCTATCCAATCTCTCCATTGTCTCCTGTAAATAGATTTCAATTTCCTCGACACCACATTGCTCCATTAGGTTGTTTTGTATTTCAATAGCATTATCTTTAGCACTATCTTCCATTGGTCGAAAGAAATTGATCAATAAATTCATGTATTCGTTACTAGCACGAATGTTAATTTGTTGCCATTCGGCTAGTAATGCCGGGTAAGTATTCCCATAGGTGGGCATTGTGAGAATACGAAGGCCCCTGGGAATAATATTGTTGCTCAGACAGGCTTCCATGTGAAAGCGTTGTGCAGTAAGTCTTTTAATTCTGTATAATTCATTCTCAAAATCCTTTTTGAGGTCCTTAATCATACTCTCATTACGTTTCTCTTTCGTTTGAGCAATATCCACCATTGTCTCATTGACCTCAAACAAAGGATTAATATTGTCATCTAGAAAACATCTAAGTTTTGTGTTTATTGAGTCTCTGACCCTCTCCATGGATAACGATTGATGTGTAGCTCCTTCCATTTCGCAAAAAGTTATGAGCAGAACACCCAAGCGAAAAAAATGACGTATATAAAATAAACAACCCAACCCTGAGCTACAAATATAGAAACAATAGAACTAGCAGCAACTTGTATTGGTTGTATAAATGCAGCTGTAAAACAACCAAATGGAGCACGTCAAACCATCAGCATGTGTATAAATAAAGTCTGGTACGTTGATATATCAGAGCCGTAGCCTCAAAACAATAAATTCTGTTCCAGTAGTTGTAGTAATTAGTTACTTCCTTGCAGCACACTGTCCCTTTCCAGTCAATGCAAAAATTTTAGAAAGAATCAATTGCCGTTGTAAACTGAAAAAACAGACCATGCGGTTCAGTATAAAGCTTAACCAACGCTCTAATAGTTCTCACAGAAACTGTAAGTAACATGAACAAACCATGCGGTTCAGTAACAAGCTTAACCAACGCTCTAATGGTTCTCAGAGAAACTATACGTTGTATCAACTGTTGCTCTTGTTATTTTGATAATGGTAAAGCAAACCATACAATCCCGTAATGCAGTCAAATAGTTCTTGTATCAATTCTTTGTTAGCTCCAAAAAACTCCAACTCAAACGGCAACTTTCTTGATATAAGAATGAAAACAACCATGCGGTTCAAGCTAGCAAAACTAAAACTATTTAATTAGGTAGCGCTTTTCGCGGTGTACCCCACCGCTTCTTCAGACAAAATAAAACACACAAGACAACCTTTATATACTTTTACAAATTTAAAAATCAACTGACCTTATTAAAAACATCTGAAAAACCTGTTAATTCAAATATCCCATACTGTTTAAGTGAAGGAATCCATAGCACTATGATGTGGCGGAAATGACATCACCGCATACATAGTGAGGGCAGGAAGTAAATCCTTCTTGTTTGATTTAAAGTAACAGTACTATTGTTATTAGGAAAATAATTAATGATATAAACTAGTAGCTCATTGGTAAAGGTTCTGGGCCATACAAAGACATTGTTGTGGGAAAAATCATGAAAATCTCTAGCCATCTTCTTTCTTTTATTGTTGAGTAGATTTTTCTCATATCTATCCAATCTCTCCATTGTCTCCTGTAAATAGATTTCAATTTCCTCGACACCACATTGCTCCATTAGGTTGTTTTGTATTTCAATAGCATTATCTTTAGCACTATCTTCCATTGGTCGAAAGAAATTGATCAATAAATTCATGTATTCGTTACTAGATTGTTTCCAGTAGTTCCTCACTCCATTGTTACATTTCCATACTTCACATTCCTTAGTCTACATTTCCTGGAGCTTTCTGCCATAATTTTCACACTCTCATGTGTGGACTTTATTCGGTCCCAGCTGCCTACATCGTTGTTATTTTTCAAGTAGTCTCTTACATCAGTGCTCACACATTTCATATTCAATACTTTTTATTTTATGGAGCTGGTTAAATTGGATCTACATCATGAATCCTTCATGAAGTTGGTGATCCAGCTCGTCTCTTCCCCACGAGCTCCACAATTTTAATTAACAATTTTTAATTTTTAATTTTTAATTCTTATTTCTGATTTTAACTTCAGCATCAACCCATACATAGTTTGCATATACTCTACATCTTAGAGCTACTAGTTTATATCATTAGTTATTTATACTTGTCTTTATGTTGTTGTTCTTTATGCATTTCAATGATATGTACTAGTTTTAACAAGTGCTAAGGTTTGTGTGTGTATGCATGATTCACAATATAGCTGTTTAGAAATTTCCTAATAACAATAGTACTGTTACTTTAAATCAAACAAGAAGGATTTACTTCCTGCCCTCACTATGTATGCGGTGATGTCATTTCCGCCACATCATAGTGCTATGGATTCCTTCACTTAAACAGTATGGGATATTTGAATTAACAGGTTTTTCAGATGTTTTTAATAAGGTCAGTTGATTTTTAAATTTGTAAAAGTATATAAAGGTTGTCTTGTGTGTTTTATTTTGTCTGAAGAAGCGGTGGGGTACACCGCGAAAGCGCTTACCTAATTAAATAGTTTTAGTTTTGCTAGCTTGAACCGCATGGTTGTTTTCATTCTTATATCAAGAAAGTTGCCGTTTGAGTTGGAGTTTTTTGGAGCTAACAAAGAATTGATACAAGAACTATTTGACTGCATTACGGGATTGTATGGTTTGCTTTACCATTATCAAAATAACAAGAGCAACAGTTGATACAACGTATAGTTTCTCTGAGAACCATTAGAGCGTTGGTTAAGCTTGTTACTGAACCGCATGGTTTTTTCATGTTACTTACAGTTTCTGTGAGAACTATTAGAGCGTTGGTTAAGCTTTATACTGAACCGCATGGTCTGTTTTTTCAGTTTACAACGGCAATTGATTCTTTCTAAAATTTTTGCATTGACTGGAAAGGGACAGTGTGCTGCAAGGAAGTAACTAATTACTACAACTACTGGAACAGAATTTATTGTTTTGAGGCTACGGCTCTGATATATCAACGCACCAGACTTTATTTATACACATGCTGATGGTTTGACGTGCTCCATTTGGTTGTTTTACAGCTGCATTTATACAACCAATACAAGTTGCTGCTAGTTCTATTGTTTTTACATTTGTAGCTCAGGGTTGGGTGTTTATTCTATATACGTCATTCTTTCGCTTGGGTGTTCTGCTCATATATATATATATATATTTATACTGTTTAACATTTCAAACTATAAAAATGTGTTCCAACTAATAAACCTATATGTCATTCTCTGCTTTTTTATTTTCACTTCCCCAGACAATCCTTTCTTCATTGTTATTCTGGTCCCCACTGTGAATATAGTCATTTTATACATCCAGTTTAAAGGTCTGCATCTTCTTTAACCTAACGAAACCTCCAACTGCTTTATTTCCTTTATAATGCTTAGCACTTCTTCTAAGCTGAATTCTATTTTCTTAGTACAGCTTCTTTGGTTTCTAACATTTATTACTAGTGCTTCTTTATTTGCTAACATAACTAAAGTTAATAAGGCTTGCTTATGTTGTGAGTTTGTGCTTCCCACACTCCAAATTAGGAGCAACATTGCTTCAGTTACTTCCATTTTCTCACCAAGCATCTGCCCAAGGCATTTAGAAATGCACCTTTAAAAATAGTCAGCTCTCCACGCTCTCAAAACCATGTTTCCAGTTTTTCCTTTCATATCCAACATGCTTCAAACAGTTACTCTGTACCTGAGAGGAGATCCTTTGCAATCTACATATGGTACAACATATATGTATAGGCATTTTCATGCAAAAATTCTGAACCATCTTCATGTAAGTATATATAGTCCTGCCCATTTCCTGCAATTGATGCTTTGTAATTTGTCCATCCAGCCTCCTAATCCTGCCTGAGTTCCTTTAATTGCATTTTACCCATCTTTTAAACCCTGTCTGCATTTCCACAACAATCGGAAACCAAAAAAAATCTAATTCAGTAAAACTAGTTCATTTTTAATTCTGAGCAGGATGTTGTTATCTTTCCCTTTAGACAATTCTTCCATAAACATACTTAAGCTACACCAATGTTCAACCCAATTACTTTCCTTTAGGAAAAAAAAGAGACTTATCAATCTTCTTACTCTACTGATTACTACATCTGTTCCAGTCTATCACAATCGTAATGGTGATTTTCACATCAGCATTCATTAATGAAATGGGATTATAATTCTTTGTCCTTCCTTCCCTGTTATTTCTTTGAAACAGCTCAGCCATTGCTTTTAACATTGAGTCTGGTGGGTCAATATTCCTAGTGCATTGTTGTTGTCTATGACAGTAGACTTCTGGTTTCCTTATCACCTTTCCACAGACTATCTTTTTTGTAGTCTCCATCACTATTACACTACAGTATTTCCCTGTATTTTACATTTTAGGGGTAAGTTTTTACTATATTGCCTTAATGCTTATCCACATTATTCATTCCTTCCCTTTGAATCTCCAACAATTTATTTTCCATGCCAAGCATCTGCCCTTTGCTGTTTTTTCTTACACCAGCAGAATGCAGTGAGGACCCTCTCCAAACAGATTTCATTGTGTTCTCTCTGTCTTTACCAGTTCTGCCCTCACTTATCACCCATATTAAAAGCTCTTTTAACTTATATTTATCCTGTGAAGTATTCCAGTGACTTGTAATCCATGAACATTGTTTTGCACAATTTTACAATTTCCAGGATATGTTTTTTTATCAGTTTTTGCACTGTTTCTTTCTTTCATCTGTATCCCAACCACATATTTCATCTTGTCTTTGTTAAGAATGTGTACAACCAATTGAAATGATTTGGGGCCATGTCTGGGCCATTTAAAGCCCATAATGTTCTCTTTGTACCAGCTCCATATGTCAGCTTAGCCACACCAGTCTCAAGTCTTTTCTTCTTTTACCTGCACCTCTGATTATAAACTGCTCCTCTGCCCCTCCCATTTATAAACAAATGGTTTGTTCCAGGCTTCATGATCCCTCTGAAGTTCATAGAGTCATTGGTTGCTATTAGTTTATTAGTGAGTAGAAGATTTATGCTATTTAAAGCCTCACCGCTGCAGTGCCACTGGTACTCCCAATTACTTGAACCAACCCAGTCAAGAAAGTGTAACTATATAAATAAATGAAATTACAGAACAGCACATGAAACATTGGATGAAAGTTCCAAATAATGACTGCAGCATGCAAAATATAGCTCTAAGCTCACAATGAACAAGACAAAACAACAAAATATGTTAAATCAAATGTATTTATACTACAAGCACAGCTATAAAGATAGAACTGTAGCAAACTTTATGTCTCATAGGTAATTAATAAGCATGCACTCTAGACCAATTTCTCAAAATGCCCCAGTAGATTATTTAGTTAATTAACTTGTTTAGAGTCACACAACAGGCAAATGGAGACTGAGGGAAAAAAAAACACAGACTATAGTAGCAGAAGAGACAGAGATGGGAAATTGGATAACAGGTTAAATAAGAAAAGCAGGAGTAAGTAGCTTACGTACAGAGTAAGAGTAGAGGTGTAAAGAGAAAAGTGTAGTGGGTAGATAACAGAGTGTCCTAGCAGTGACATATGGGTATTGACTAAGAGGTTAGAACTAGAGGTGGAACTAGAAGAAAGCTAGAGAAGTTGCATTCTTTTGGTGATGAATAGAAGAAAACCTCTTCTGGTAAATCAAAGGCAGGTGCAGTGCTGGTTGTTGGGGAAGAGTCTAGCAAATGATTTAGAAACACTGAAAAAATGGGCATAAAGCTGACAGGCGAAGTTCAGTGCAGACATATTTAAAGTACTGTCTGTACATGGGAGACACAAATCCTAGTTTGAAGTGTCAGCTGGAAAGAGTGGAACTGATGGCAAAAGGTGGGTTTGTTGCATTTGGATGGAACCAATGAGAGTAGAGCAGCAACAAATAGAATGCTGGGATGTAGCCTCAGGTGGATACATTTCAGAAGCAAAGAAGTAATGCTTCTCTTTAGAGTGATGCATTGCAGGTATAAAAATTCCTATAATCAGATATGTAGTTTAGTTTGGAGGTGACATGCAGCCCCTCCTCATGCAGGTCAATTAGAACAGCAAACAAATTCTAGGAAAATACACAATCTGTTGCAGTATTACTGCCCAATTAATCTACCAAGGGATACTTATGATATTGCAATACATGGAGCATACCAAATGCACTTTGAAATTGAGACAAACTAACTTTACTATAATGATCTTCAGAAGTAAGAAACTTGCTGTAACATGTTTGTTACAGTGAGGGTCTTACATATAAACCTCACTGCTATTACCATGCCTCACAGTGACACATGGCAGTACCCACTGAACTGTTTCAAAAACCTACTGATAACTTTGAAGGCTGTAATATACTCCATGTTATCACAAGCAAAAAAAAAATCAAAAATGTTGTACAGAAAAGTATCTGACAGCTTTTAAAGATGTTTACTGATTAGAAGCATATTATACAATAAAATTATATCATCATGCAAAAGTGTGCAAACTGACTAGATAAATCAGTCAGCATGCTCATTATAAAATGTGGGATATCAACATGACAAAGCACCAGTGAGTTACTTTTTTGCACTACCAGCAGAGAAATTAAAATGCAAAACAAACTTTTTCGCGTAAATGCATTGCACTATATTTTTAATATAGTAAAGTAAACAAAAAACACAAATTTGATGCCAGGAGTACCCATAGAAGCAGCATGTCATATCTCACTACCTCTTACCTCATAAATAACATTTTATTTAGCAACTTCATTCCTAATTATATGCCAGAAAACTGTAACTTGTGGAGTCTTTCCATAAAATGAGGAAAAAAAACAAA
>NC_056727.1:1046494074-1046536574 GCF_019279795.1 Protopterus annectens
ATGTGTGAGTTGTGTATCTGTGTTGTTTTTGTTTATGTTGTGATGTGGGTGTTTTGTTGTATGTTTAGTGTAGTGTGTGCGGTGTTTTCGGTTATGTGGTTTCACGGTTTTTGTTTGTCGGTGTTTTGTGGATTGTTTTTATAGTCTCGAGATACTGCAATTCGATATTTCAGCATTTCGAGGTTATAAGGTGAATCTATATATATATATATATATATATATATATATATATATATATATATATATATATATATATATATATACACACACATACACACATACACACACACACACATATATATATGTATATATATATATATATATATATATATATATATATATATATATATATATATATATATATATATGTATATACACATAGATATATTATTTATATTATTTATATATATATATATATATATATATATATATATATATATATATATATATGTATATATATATATATATATATATATATGGATCTAGGACTGTTGGATGAAAGTTCAACAGTCCGAATCCACTATCACTGTATACACTTTAGCAAAAGCACTTTCACCGAAAAAGCGCTTTCACTAAAGTGTGTTAAACAAAAAAAAAAACAATAAATTAACGTTTTTGCAGGGGGGGCAATCCCTCCTGCATCCCCCATGTGGGGGGCTGTGCCCCTCCACACCCCCCCTACTTTAATATTTTCACTCCGAGATCAGGCTACAGTTTGGAAAAGGGAGTTTTCCCTTTTCTGCACCATAGTACGACCTCCGCAACAGGCATAATTATGTGAAAGTGCTTCTTCAATGAAAAGAACTTTCATGTAAGAATGACCATCCATTAGTGATTTGGTGATATTTTCATTCGTGGATCAGTACAGATCCCATATATTATGGGCAGGATTCACGAAGGCTTGCACGCAGTGTAAGAGACGTGCAACACTCCGTGCAAGCCTCGCGATCCAGGAACAGCCCAAAGCTCCGTGTAAGAGACCAGCTAAAATGTCTCTTACACGGATTGGGCGTGGACATGCTAAATACCTCACTTGCATCCGAAAGGTATGCAAATGAGGTATATTAGCGATCCACGAAGCAGAAACCAGTCCGTGTAGGAGACGTTTTAGCTGCAGAAATGTACTCAGTTGACAACTGAGTACATTTCTGCAAATTCCACAACAGAGCCATGTCAGCTCCAAAAAAAGGTTGCATATGACTCAGGCAGCATGCCAATGGCCAAATATGTGGCCATTGGCAATACAACCCGTTGCCAAAATTATAAAATTATAATTTTTTTTTCGGCGATCGCCGATGTTTAAACCCAGTGCAGCCCCGCGCAAATGGGCTGCGCTGCATAAAAACATAAAAAAGAAGGTTATAAACCCACAAATGTGGGTTTCATGCAATACATGGAATGACAATGCAGGGACCAGCAGACCAAAACCAACATGGCCACCGTGTAGTGGTTGCTAAGGGGGAAAGCTGAGTCTAAGACATGTAGCTAAGCATTAGCAGGCACTCTCATGTAAATGAGGGTTCGGATACTGAATATCACAGTCACATAGCAAATGAGCACAGTCTGAGTAGTGTAAGAGATACATAAGGGGGAGGAATAGAGTAGGAAATAGGTGACATCACAGGGGGGAATGGTAGAAAGAAATGCAGTTCATTGGAGGCCAGTGTAACATGACAGATGACAGGCACAGATCATGGAAAGAGGTGTGCCACTAGATAAGTCATGAAAAGTCAAGAAATGGAAGGTGTACACTGTTACTTACACCAAAGTTTCTTGCTGGGCGTGCATGCGCACCATGAAGCACGAGTAGGACAGTGTGCGCACGTGTAAGGCAGTCTGAGCATGTGGGAGCATGTTGGGAGATGTTTAACACTGTTTGCGTGGGTGTGCACGCATGTAGGGCAGGCTGAGTATGTTGGAGGCTGTTGGCAGACGTGTAACAGTGTTTGTGCGGGTGTACGCGCATTTTAACCCGAATAAGTAGATTCTGAACCATGTAAGCACGTGTGCACGCGTGTAAGCCACTGTGAGCGTGTTTCAGATAGTATGCACGTTGCTCCCCCCTGAGGAAACAGAGAGGAAAAAGGAAGCAACAGAATTAATAGGAAGCTAGCAGGGATAACTGCTGAAGCTAGCAGGTGAAAACAATTAGAAGCAGGCAATTACACAGGCAGAATAGTAGCCCAGCCCAGCACTTAAAACTCTGCAAACAGTACTGCAGGATGTTTCCCTTAAGGGACACTGCAAGACAGGAGTAAGCTAATAGAAGTGAAAACTGAAAAAGCTGAACTCAGAGCAGAAATGTTAGGGGCTGCCATAACTGTCATAATGAGACATAGGCGACTTGCTGAGGGTGGTGACAATGCAGACGGTGCCAGACAACCCACAGTGAGGAGACGGAGAAGAGTGTACAGGCCCAGGGTCACCTACCACAGGTTACATGAGCTGGAGATAGTAGAGCGCTATAGAGTGGACAGAGAGCTCCTGCAGCAAATTGTTGAGCTGTGCAGGCCACGCCTCACACACAGAACCAACAGAGGGGAACCCATCCCAGTGGAAACCAAGGTATGTGTTGGCCTAAGAATACTAGCAACAGGTACCTTCTAGAGACCAACTGGTGATATGATGGGGATATCACAGGCATCAGCCTCCAGGGTACTGCACCAGTTCCTGGATGCCATGTCAGCACATGTCGGTGATCATGTATATTTCCCCAATGCCCGTGAGGTATTGGCCAGCAATATGCGTCTCTTCCAGCAAATAGCGGAATACCCTGAGATACTGGGTGCAATAGACTGCACGCACATACGCATCAAAGCACCAGCTGGAGAGCGGGGTAGGGCCTGCATTAACCGCAAGGGCTTCCCCTCCATCAACTGCCAGGTCGCGTGTGATGCCCAGGGCATAATAATGAATGTGTGTGCTGGCTGCCCTGGGAGTTATCATGATTCCCACATCTGGCATTTGACGCAGCTGTACCAGACATTTGCCAATGGGGACATCCCACACGGACACCTAGTGGGGGATGCAGGTTATGCACTGGAGCCGTGGCTGATGACACCCATCAGAAACGCACACACACACCTGAACAGGAACGCCATAAGGAGGCACACGCACAAACACGTAATGTAATAGAGCGTGTGTTTGGGCTGCTCAAGTCACGGTTCCGGTGTCTGGACACATCTGGTGGAGCCTTGCAGTACACACCAACTACATGTACCCAAATTGTCATTGTATGTGCTATGCTACATAATATGATCTTGTGAAAACAGCTGCAGCAGGACCAGCATAGGGCCGGGCCAAACAGCCCCCCACCATCGCCAAGGCCATCACAGGCAGAGCGTGACTCGGAGGAGGAACAACCTGAGCCTGCCCCAGTAGGCAGAAGGAGGCGTGCCCAGTATGCCCTGGCCTTGGCAAAGAGGCAATGCATAGCACATACACTGGCTCAGTAGGAACCCTGGGAATGATACCCCTCTCTGACTCACTAATATAGTAACAGGGATGCCTAACATGACACAACCTGCTCTCAAACATGTACAGGGAGTGTAGTATGTGCATCCGACAGAGGCAGCCCTGCAGCACCACCTGCGGCATGATTGCCATGTGTTAAGCAATGTAACACCATCTAGTATATGCAAACATGAAGAGCCTGCCTAACATCTCACCCTCACCAAGCATGATGCCACACTATGAAGATAAGAAGATCAAGTACAATAACTGGCTGAAGTAATGCAGTCAGTCAAAGGGGAGCCAATGTGTTTCAGGCTGGGAAGATATGCGGAGCTTGACATGATGCACCACCTGCTAGGGGTGGCGTGCACCTATCATGCCATTCCCCATGGATACTGGCAAAGGCTGTCAGTATGCACAGCATGCCATGAATAGGTAAGTCTCAAAACACAAACCCACCTTCATAGGTTCTACAAGGGATAGGAACCTAGATGTAATACTACCCAATGACAGATGTATAAACAGCAAGATGTGTGCAGTGTAAACGCACACAGTAAGGAGAATGTAGATACCAGTCCTGTAATAGAGAACTGGGCAAGGCTCACATCAGCACCCTAACACTACCAGGTCACACCTCATACTGTGCTGTACAGCCGCAAAACATGGAACAAGCTACAAACGGAGGGTGACTAGCAAGAAATGGCAAGGATAACCACACCCCCATGTTGGTACCACAACAAGAAGCAGCATGGAATAGCCATGGTCAAATACCAATGGCTAAAACTGCCTCGCAGTATATAGCCTGCTGCAGACTACTGTCCTAATACCAGGAACAGCACCTGGCCTATGTCAGAATACATGAATATATCAAGCCCCCCAAACCACATTATATTGCTTGACTGAAAATACCCAGACATACACCAGTAGCATTGTACTAGCACCAACACAGTAGGAGAAAATTACCCAGATTCCATAAACCAAAATGCCCAGGAAGAATGTACTACTCCCACGAGGGGTAAGCATACTGGATGTGATAATCAGCAACATGTGTACTGGATGGCAAGATGAGAAGCGCACCCCTCACTGGTAAGACCAGACCATAGAGTAATCACACTGGATATACACACCCTGACCCCAGTCCCTGGCCAGAATACCACAGTGAAAAACATGTGTAAAGTATAGGTTGCAGCCCTCAAACCCGATGTTGAATCCACAAAAGGCCCTGTGCAAGTGCAGAATATGGGACACACCACAGAACATGTTATACAGGCATTCCATGAACACAGCCAGGAATGCTTGGAGTATGCAATCACAAATAGCAGCAACACACAATGCCATACACGCAGGCATCTGGCATGCTGGCCTCCAGCCATTACCAAACCATGCAAGAGAATGAGGAAGTTACCACATGATAGAGCAAACATAAAAAGGGAAGTAATCACTGATCAGTAGTATGGCAACAACATATGTCCACACATACAATCCACTAAGTCCAGCCACAACAAGTATAATCTGTGAATCCAGAGACAATGTGACACCAGTACCAAGTACACAGACAACCACAACACCCCCCAATAAATACAAACATATGTGATAGATGCATCCATGTATCCAAACCAGAGGTTGAGCTCCAACAACTCAGTACTGTCAACACTAGTCAGGAGGAGAAGGTAACCACATACACCACAAACCCAGTCACACATAGACCTACCACAACTGTAAACCAAACACATAAACACAGACAAATATTCCCGGAGGCCTTAATTACAAACGCACCACACCAACAGAAGCCTCCAAAGTAGATCACAAGCAGCCACAACCTTCAAACATAGCACATGCAACGAATAGTATGCAAAGCTGGTGTGCCAAACAGTCACAGGCCAGAAGGAGAAACAACATGCCTGATACAGTCGTAATAGGTGTCTGTATAGGCAGACACACAGCTGTCCCACTCACCAGACTGAACAAGGGAAAGGGTAGAGTAAGCTGCTTGTAGGCTGCCACAAAATGCCACATAACACAAGTACACAGGTCACCCCAAAGCAAGCAGAAATATGATGCACTCAATGTCCATGCTGGTGTGAATTACCTGAGATGTACCTCCCTGGTCAACATCAAAAGAGACATGGATGGTCCCTCCGAGTATGTACCCCAGGGCGGAATGACACTGGCTGTGTGCAGCATCCAACCCTCACCAAGAATGATGCCACAGTACAAACACAGAATGCTCATGTTTAACAGCTGGCACAGTTACAGCTGTCAGTCCAAGAGGGTCTAATGTGTGTCTGCTTGAGATGTCAAGCATGACAAGCCTTGCTGCTGTTACAGGGATGTCTGTCAGCTGTTACCCGTGTGCGTCTGGATACTGGATAAGGCCTTTACCGCCTCCATAGAGCCGTATGTAGGCAAGGCCAAAAAGACTACCCCACCACCCTAGAAAACATAAGTGTTAGGAAACATGAGGGTAATGCTGACCAATGCCAGATGTGTAAACTGCAATATGCATGCCCCTGAGGCACTGCTCATTATGGAGAACATTGATGTCTGTCCAGTGACAGAAGCCTGCTGCAAGCCTAGTGATAGCACACCAGCACTACTAGGTTATACCACATATCATGTGTTATGGCCCCAACACCTGCACCAAAACATCAAAGGAGGGGGAGTATCCATATGCAGCACAGGCACCCATATTGCCAGGTAACTGACAATGCACAAAGCAGCGGACACCACCCATGTGCACATAACTGTAGTCAAAACTGCTGTACAGTCTGTAGCATGCGACAGACCACACTCTCACACACAAGAACTCCAGCCAGACATCCGAAGACACTGGACAGTATGAATGTCCCACCAAATACCAGACAAGGTACACACAAAGTACCACATAGGTGTCAAACCATTATGTATGCAAGGAGTAATCAGGGACCTAGGGACACAGGTTGACATTAATCTGTCATGTGACAGCCACAATGCCAATGTGGCTATGAAGACTGTTGATACTGGACACCGTATCATGAAAGGATTCACATCAACATCAACAGAGGTCACTGTGCTACTGTACTGTTCCCTTATCAGACCCATAATCTAGTACAATGACTCATATGGGATGTACCGTACGTGACACCTGCAGCTGTTCGGAAGACCTCATAGTTACCCCACCAACAGGATAAAGGGTGTGAAATATATGTCATATGCTGCCTGGCTGTAGACACCCCAGCTGACTGCAGTCATACACTGTCTACACAGAGGCATTGTATGTCTGTTATACAAGGCCATGTCCAACACAGGAGTAATGGACAGGCTACACTACAGGAAATCAAAGCCATTGGAGCTGTGAGAGTCACAGATGTCAACCTCAACACATAATGAAATAAGATGTGCTGGAGGGACAGATACATAACCCATAGGCTCCCCACACCCAGAAACAGGATCCCAATCCATGGTAGGCAGAGCCCCTCACTGACACCCCTCAACAGGAATATTGCCAAGTGGATGGATGACCGTACATGTATACTGGGGGTCCCCACTGTGTCACGACCAGACAGAGGCACAGTGAAGAACCTCATAAATGGCCATAATTGAACATAGCAAGGGGTGGCGAAAGACACACACACTCTAGCTAGGCTTACTAATGGCCTAGGGTGTCTAGCCTACTATGAACCCATGAACCTATGAAGATACAAAACATACAGGACACTAAGGATAATCACAGGGCTTACCCAAATTATGGTAGGAACCATGTTGGGCATCCACAGATATGCTCCAAATCACACAGATTATTACAAACAACATACCAAACACACACACATATTGCTAACATACAACTGTCAGGTGCAGTGCAAACACCCCCCCCCCCCCCGAGTGCAAAATACCTATCCCAGCAGATGGTCCCCTGACATTGCAGATGCTGAGGTAACAGCCATCATCTGGAAAGCAGAACACACAGCAGCAAAGGTATGTGATGGTGTCCTGTGCTGAGGCCAACATGGACCCCAAGAATAATGAAATGCCAAATCACACTACTGCCCAATGTCAGCCTTACCACAGGATATGTACCAAAAGAGCAGTGTACAACAACAGTGGTCCATCACAACAAAGGTGTTGCCTGAATGGATACTCCAAACTACCACCCCAGGATCCTGACAAGCTTGTTCTGCACAGCTATGGAAAGGATCAGTATGTACCGCAGACAGAAGGCTATTGTGGACCTACTGATACTGGACCCTACACACTGTGGCTGTTGTAACTGCAGAACCGGCCCCTAAACATGTCTGACCCATTTGAAGCAGTCATTAAGGTCATTGATGAGGGCTATGTGGTCCACACAGCGTAGCTGGACCATGCACATGCTTCTAGACAATACCATACGTGTTCAGTATGGATATGTTCACCAGCTGAAATATACACCCCTATGTCAGTAGAGGGGTTGCAAAGCAGACCAAGGACAGAACTGACATGGTCAGACATGCCGCATCCATGTCAGACTACAAAGCGGATATGAATGTCATCCCACAAGGCCTGGTCTTGCCCCCCCCACACCCCCGTTCTGTATACATGTCCCATAGGTATAGGACAACATGGAAGGACTGTGACTGAGCATGTATGCAGAGGAGTATAAACAGCCCACCATATCCGACCCCCAGCTGACACAAGCAACCCACAAAAGGGCCACCTACAAACAGACAACTGTAGCCATAGCCATGTCAGCAAGCTAATTGCAGAACTGTGTATAGACAACCACCGTGGATATACAGTAAGTGCCCACAAATTACCACACAGGTGTTAACCCATGAGGTACCTAACATGTAATGTGAGACCTGGGTACAAAAGATGATAAATATCCTGCACTGGACAAACATGTGGCTGTAGTGTTCGCAGAAACATGTACCATATACCCAACCAAACATGAAGGTTGGCAGATGTAGATAAGGGGAACTCACTGTGGATCTGCAGCCATCCTCCATCAGCATCACAACTGACTACAATAGCCCCTGTGAGATATACCGCAGCAGACACCTCCATCAACTGTAAAGTCCACAACAGTACCCCACCAGGGGTAGCTAAGAGCATGAACAGATGCTATGTGTTGCCTGAGTAAACAAACTGCAGCTCCACACACCACCATCCTTCCCAGCTACAGGAAAGCTGTGCCTGATGTATGAAGCCATGTCCAACCTGGAATGAATGAACATGTTGCACCTTGCACAATCTGAATGGCAGTGAGCTATGCACATGAGAGACCTGACCCCAGCACTGACATACATAGGACAAGCTGTACAGAATGATCCATAACACAGAAGGCACCCCCACACTTCAGTAAACTCCTGGTACAGGTCAGCCAGAGAGCCACATATCGACACCCCTCAAGAGGCATCCTGATGAGTGTATGGGAGATGGTAGGCTACCCTGGGTATCACTGTTATGTCAGAGGTAGACGGAGGCACAGTATACTAACCATGACATATGTAATGGCAAACTCCAGTTACAATGTGTGTCGAAGGACAAACACACCCTGTGACTAGCATCAGAAATGGCCTAGGGAACATCGCTAGTGTTTGCCAATGTCCACCCATGTTGTGGAATACACTAGCAATGTTGGACGAGCCTGGTGTAGGTAGTCCATATCTGAACATATTGCAACATGGTCATATGTGCACAACTGGCTCCTACACAGTCTGTTGTGCTCACTATGAAGATGTCAAGCAGTCATAGGACTAAAGCCCAGGATACTGTCCACCACAGTGAAAGTACCGAACCAGTACACTATACGGTACTACAGTGTTAGGTCATTATGAAAGTATGTTGAGAACTGTCTGCAAAGTATCCCATGCAATCCCTGCAGGCACAGTATAATCCCTGTTGTGGCAGACACGAAGCAGTTGGCCAGTTAGTACACAACATGACACCCAACACATAATCATAAACGTGCAATATTGTTGAAGTTCACACACACCCAAATATGTGGTGGACTTCAGAGTGCAACATATGGAAAGCTCACACTGGGCATGCTCGCACACTTTGATAAATGAGGCATATGTCAGACAACATGCCATGGAAAGGCTGAACTGGGTATGCTCACACACTTAGGCCATATCTCCGTTTAGCAGTTGGCCACACATATCTGGTATTTGTACGTGTCAGTCCAGGAACCAACCACAACACAGCAATCAGCCCAGTGCACACAGTAAATGACCACAGAGACATAAGTGATATAGTGGATCGCTGTCATATGCAAACATCTTCCACAGATACACAAGTTGGTCATAGGAACAGGGAATGCTATGGCAATAAAGACCTGCAAACAGTAGAACAGCACAACAAATATTGTGCATCCAACAATTGAACATATGGGTGTAGAGGTCAATACTAGGCTTCTTGCCCCAGGGAATGACAGCTCAGCCAGAGTGTGCTTGGCATCTGCTTCCCCAGGATAGTAGGCTACTGTGCCACTGTAAAGTAGGTCACAGAAGGCAACATGTGAGGCTAGTGAGCTGTGCCTCTGTCAAGCAGGGGCACCGTGGAGGTCTCAGGGATTGAATGTGCTAAGCCACAGCCATGTTGTCGGTGTGTGCTGTGAGAGGGTTGCAGAGGATCTCTGACAGTAGGTGTCTGTCAATAACAGACTGAGGGGAGCCCTATCTGCATTCTCTGGACAATTCCGCTGTCAACACTGTGTCGTAATGAGTATGTGTGAATGAAGTGCCATGCTGGAACTGTCCACAGATGTCCTCCCTCTGTGGGCTACAGCTCTGCAATGTATTAGGTCACTCTGTCTGTTGAACGGCACATATATGGCTGGTGTACAGCTGACAGGTGTCTTGTTGTGGAGCAGTCATGGGTATATGTGGGATAGCATGACCAATGCAAACTGTACACATGCTCATAGGATGCAATTGTCAAGGATTATACTGAGTGGCCAGTATAGTCCTCCAGCATGGGTCCTCTGAAGTCATCCACCACAGTCTACACAAGTGTAGAGTCTGCTTGTGCTAAACACAGTTTGTGTGCAGTGACAACCTTGCCTGGGGGTGGAGATGAGATATGGATGTCCAGGGAAAGGTGGGTATGGTCAGATATCAACAATGGTGGTCTACCTCTGGTGTGGAACAGTGAGTACCCACGTTGCAGATGGACAGGTGTAATATGTATTCACCCATGTGGCTGTGGTGTGTGGCTCTGCCATAGCACATGGACCCACAAATTGTAGTGGCTGTAGGGTAAAGTGGTAAAGGCCTGAGTAGTTCTTACACACAATATGCCTGTACCTGATGTTAACAACTGGAATGGTGTATGTGAATACCTGCATATCCTGGCACTGTTCCCAGGGAAGCTAAGTGTGTGTCCTGGATGTGGGTGTGGTGTTCTGGACTGGTTGTGTTGTGTGTTACAGGTCCTGTGGTCCCAAAGCATGGTATAGAACATAACCTGCCAGTGCGATGTGCATATCTGACCCTGACGTAGGTGGCTGCAAATGCATATATATGCTATCCCCCACCTGACAGGTAGTACTACATCTACATACCTCTGTAGAAATAAAGATGTCAGCACCCTAGAAATACTACAGGTGCAGAATAAATGCCCAGTAAATCGGATAGTGCGCTCTGCTAATGCGTCTCCCTCAAGTGTCTTAATATAGTTAGGTAGGGGTCTGAATCCTGCAAATGCTCAGTGTGTGTGGGTGAGTGGGTTTTGTGTGTGTGAGAGGGAAATGTCCATTTTGGCAACTGGGAAAACACACTACAGGATGCACATTCCCCTTACTAAACACTGATGATGTCAGCACCCTATAAGTACAGCAGGAGAAGAGAAGCCTCCCAGTAATGCGAAAAGCACGCTCCGCTAATGCGTCTGTCTCGAGCGTCATAACATAGTTAGGTAGTGGTTTGAAGCCTGCAAATGGCAAGTTTCTGTGTTTGGATGAGGGGAGTTAGTGTGTGTGTGCAAATTTGTGTGAGGGAAATGTCCCTTTTGGTAACTGGGAGAACACACTACAGGATGCACACTCCCCTTTCTAAACACAGATGATGTCAGCACCCTATAAGTACAGCAGGGGAAAGGAAGCTTCCCAGTAATGCGATTAGTGTGCTCTGCTAATGTGTCCATCTCAAGTGTCATAACATAGTTAGGTAGTGGCTTGAATCCTGCAAATGGCAAGTGTGTGTGTTTGGATGAGGGGCGTCAGTGTGTATGCGCAAATTTATGTGAGGGAAATGTCCCTTTTGGCAACTGGGAGAACACACTACAGGATGCACACTCCCCTTTCTAAACACAGATGATGTCAGCACCCTATAAGTACAGCAGGAGAAGGGAAGCCTCTCAGTAATGTGAATAGCAAACTCTACTAATGCATCCATCTTGAGTGTCATAACATAGTTAGATAGTGGTTTGAATCCTGCAAATAGCAAGTGTGTGTGTTGGGATGATGGGGGTTAGTGCGTGCGTGCAAATTTGTGTGAGGGAAATGTCCCTTTTGGCACCTGGGAGAACACACTACAGGATGCACACTCCCCTTTCTAAACACAGATGATGTCAGCACCCTATAAGTACAGCAGGAGAAGGGAAGCCTCCCAGTAATGTGAATAGCGTGCTTTGCTAATGAGTCCGTCTCAAGTGTCATATCATAGTTAGGTAGTGGTTTGAATCCTGCAAGTGTGTGTGTTTGGATGAGGGGGGTTAGTGTGTGTGTGCAAATTTGTGTGAGGGAAATCCCCCTTTTGGCAACTGGGAGAACACACTACAGGATGCACACTCCCCTTTCTAAACACAGATGATGTCAGCACCCTATAAGTACAGCAGGAGAAGGGAAGCCTCCTAGTAATGCGAATAGCGCACTTTGCTAATGCGTCCGTCTCGAGTGTCATAACCTAGTTAGGTAGTGCTTTGAATCCTGCAAATGGCAAGTGTGTGTGTTTGGATGAGGGGGGTTAGGGTGTGTGTGCAAATTTGTGTGAGGGAAATGTCCCTTTTGGCAACTGGGAGAACACACTACAGGATGCACACTCCCCTTTCTAAACACAGATGATGTCAGCACCCTATAAGTACAGCAGGAGAAGGGAAGCCTCCCAGTAATGTGAATAGCACTCTCTGTTAATGCGTCCGTGTCGAGTATCATAACATGATGAGAATGCAGGATAAAGTAAATCCAAAATAGCGTAAATGGTTAAAAATCCAAGCCCGTTTATTTTCACACAATCAAGTTAAACACTCCAAGCGTTTTTCGTCCCAGCAGTGCCGGAACTTCATCAGACAACAACTTCCTTTCCTACTATCACTTTTATACTAGTTAACGGTTGTATGTAATTAATTAATGAAACGCCCTTGCCGCATTAAACTCCAGCACAAGCAAGAATTTAAACACAATAATAATGAACATTTAGCATTAAAAAACAAACAATAATACAAAAATATTATATGCTAAACAAAGAAGTAAAACCTATATATCTTCTATGTGCAGTACTATATTATTAAAACACACAAAGTAAATTATTGTGGGTTGTAGTGCATTTTACGACTTTATTAGTAGTCGACTTTATTAGAAGCAAAGGAGCCCAGGATAATGAATGTTTATTAGTGGAACAACTACTAGATATAATCTTAGCAAATAATTTTATTTGCTTTGAAGGATTGTTATTCAAACAAAAGATAGGGGTAGCCATGGGCTCCCTAGTGGGCTCGAGTTTTGCCAACTTGGTCTTAGCCCACTGGGAAAATGAATATCTTCTAAGTAGTAAATGGATGAACAAAATATTTTGCTACAAAAGGTTCTTGGATGATATATTTATTATCATCAATGGGGACGAATTAGTTGCAGACCAACTAGTCGACTACCTTACTTCAACTACTCAATTTTTAAGGTTCACAAAAAACTTTCAGCAAATTTCAATTAACTTCCTAGACGTACACTTGACCAAAAACCTAGATAAATACACGGCTAAAATTTACAGGAAGGAAACACATTGTAACAGTTACTTGCATTTTACAAGCATGCACCCCCACCATCAAAAGAAATCAGTTGTCAAAGGACAACTAGTCAGGGCTGCAAGAATGGTGACACTGGATCAGGATTTTGACGAAGAATGTACGCTTCTGTATGACATGTTCATAAATAGGGGGTATCCGGATTCATTTTTACAAATAATTTTCCAGGAAGTAATTGAGAAAAGAAATAAGGGAATATATACACCAATCCTAAATTCCCAAACCAGCCTAAACATCTCATTAGGAATTAACAACAATCTTGAACAAACAGTTGTTACAGTTATGGATAGTGTTGAACATGAACCTGATGAACCAGTAGAAAACAAGAAAAATTTTACCACTGCATTTACATTTACCTATTGTTTTGAGGCATCAAACATAGGTAAACTAGTGAAAAAATACTGGCGTTTTTTATCTTTAGATAAAGATCTATCACACATTTTTAATTTTGGTCCAACAATTACATACAGGAGGGGCCATAATTTTAAAAAAACTATTAGAAATAAATCCCAAAATAAAAAAATCTAAAAGAGGTACCACAAAATGTGGAAGTTGTAAATACTGTTCATATATAGATACATCGGAAAATTTTAACATCAGAGATGAAATTTTTCATGCCAATATATCCTGCAATTGTAATTCTAAAGCAGTAGTCTATCTAGCCCAATGTACAAAATGCCCTTCATTCTATGTGGGCAAAACAGATAGACGACTTCGCGACAGGATATATGAGCATTGTTATGCCATAGCGAAAAACAAGGATGACAATGCCCTAGCTAGGCACTGCACAAAGAACCCAGAGCACAAATTTAAATTTATGGTGATAAATCAAATTGTGCAAAATCACAAAGAATATGGGTTGGTCAATGATAACTTATTGAAGCTCGAACTTGAGAGAAGTGAACTTAAATGGCAAATAAGATTAATGGCTTGTACGTATCCTGGCCTGAATGAATTCCTCTCTATAGCATGTATTCTTAAAATTAAAAGTTTACTTAGATGAGGGTTAAAACACCCAGCATGGAAATGTTCATAAAAATTTTGGTTTATAGAGTATTTATATAACTAGTAACTAACATTTCTGAAATTGAACATTAAATAAAACAGTTATATAATAGGTTGTTTATCTTACAAAACGGAATGAAATCAGATGTTTTTAATAAATTAGTTTTAGATTATGGATTAAAATATTTACACATACAATTTTATATTGGTATATTTATAGATACAATTTTTTGTTTTATTAACCTTATATAGACATTTTTTTATATATTTATAAGTTTATAGATATAACATTATGATATATTCTATTTTGAAGGAATCATATGAATTGACGATATTAAATACACTAAATAAAATGATTGATACTTGATTAGAAAATAACTGGGTAATTAAATTAAATTACATCTTTTAATCAGGATGGTACTACTATACACACATAACAATCAGATAATGTATATACTTTTAATATTATTCCTACCATTATCTTTAATACACTTCATATGGCAGGTTAAAATCTGTTGTTAATTAAATGTTTAATGTAGCAACATAATAAAGTAGTTACTTTATGAAGTAAGTTCTGGAGTTAGGTATAGGTGTAAAATGCACTACAACCCACAATAATTTACTTTGTGTGTTTTAATAATATAGTACTGCACATAGAAGATATATAGGTTTTACTTCTTTGTTTAGCATATAATATTTTTGTATTATTGTTTGTTTTTTAATGCTAAATGTTCATTATTATTGTGTTTAAATTCTTGCTTGTGCTGGAGTTTAATGCGGCAAGGGCGTTTCATTAATTAATTACATACAACCGTTAACTAGTATAAAAGTGATAGTAGGAAAGGAAGTTGTTGTCTGATGAAGTTCCGGCACTGCTGGGACGAAAAACGCTTGGAGTGTTTAACGTGATTGTGTGAAAATAAACGGGCTTGGATTTTTAACCATTTACGCTATTTTGGATTTACTTTATCCTGCATTCTCATCTTGTTCTTTTCTCTTGCGGTTTGTCAGTTTTGCCTTCCTAGTTATTTCAGTTCCGGTTTCTTGTTGAGTATCATAACATAGTTAGGTAGTGATTTGAATGCTGCAAGTGTGCGTGTTTGGATGAGGTGGGGTTCGTGTGTGTGTGCAAATTTGTGTGAGGGAACTGTCCCTTTTGGCAACTGGGAGAACATACTACAGGATGCACACTCCCCTTTCTAAACACAGATGATGTCAGCACCCTATAAGTACAGCAGGAGAAGGGAAGCCTCCCCATGATGTGAATAGCGCACTCTGCTAATGCGTTTTTCCCGAGTATCATAATGTAGTTAGGTAGGAGTTTGAAACCTATAAATGGCATGTGTGTGTGTTTGGATGTGGGGAGTTTGTGTGTGTGCATTTCCATATGAAAAACATGTTAGTTTTGGCAATCAGGAGATCACACTACCTGATGCACATTACCCTTTCAAAATACTGATGTTGTCAGCACCCTATAAGTACAGCCAGAGAAGAAGAACTATCTAGTAAACTGAATAGTGCACTTCGCTAATGCATCTCTCTCACGTGTCATGACTTAGTTAGGTAGGGGAATGAATCCTGCAAATGGTAAGTGTGCATGTGTGTGGGGGTAGTAGTGTGTGTGTAAATGCAAGTGTGAAAAATCAGATCCTTTTGGAAAATACTACAATACACCAGATGCTGCATACTCCCCCAGTAAACACAGGGGATGTCACCACACTATCAGCACAGCCAAACAGGGCTAGTTGGCTAGTAATGCCAATAGTGTGCTCTGCTACTGTGTCTATTACCATTGTCAGAGTACAGATAGGTATGTTTTGGTAACCCACAACTGCCACGTGTGGTTGTGTCACTCAGTATGACCTTGTGTGGGTCTTTGTACATAACAATGCATGCCATTGCCTAAACCAGGAATGGCATTGCACACATGATGTATGTGTGTGACACATACACATAAATACCTGTGACCTGCGGTAGTTACCATGTCTGACACATGCCTCGAGTGGATAAATGGTATTTGCAATGTATACCAATATGACTGTGTCTTACTGTGCAGGGTCCGCACGTGGTATGTCTCTATACAGTGTGGGTGTCTATGGTGAAATACCTACAGCAGGGGATACACATCTGGTCTGGGCCATATAGTGTACATGTAGTTGATGTACAGGTGCTGCATGTTCCCACCTGTTGTTGTAGTGGTAACATGTCATTCCACTGCAATTCAGTGACCACATGCTGTGAACCCTTCAACTAGTGTGTTGTAGCTACAGTAATGCTCGCACACAATGTTTGGCTGGATGTAGTCCAGCCATATAAACACAGTTCTTGAGACTGTCATATTGCCAGTGTTGTTATGGAGGAGAGGTGGTCTTCCTGTGTATGGGAGGGTTGTGTGTGCCCGGCTATGAACCAGATGGCAGTCTGACACACTGTTAGCTGCACATGAGTAGGCCCTGATGGTTTGTGCTGTGCCAACAACCTGGAGGTGTGTGTATCTGTGGTACCTTGGGATACCACCCCCCTATCCATGTGTGTTACATGTGTAGGGGACGACAGGCATGGTATGGGGCATAACCTGTCAGTGATGGGTAACACCTGTTAGCCATGAATCATGAATCTGGTACTGCACAGACATTGCAGTTCACCATGCTGAGGGCAGTGTCTGGTGCATGCATCTTCCGGTGTACACTGCTGTTGTTGCGTAGCAGCACCGTTAGTGTCCTAACCTGTGTGATACCCATGGAGGTGGCTATGTAAACCATGTCCTGCAGCATAAGGCAGTATGTGTGTACCAAGGAGCTTTGCCATTATACATCGGGCCATGAGTGTCACATGCAAGATGACCCTTGCACATCAGTGTGGCTTCCCTAGCATGTAAGCACACATTGACAGCCAGTGGATACCCTATGAATGACAGTGGAGACTGAGCATAATGTAGACATACAACACCCTTCCCTCATATAGTGGTAGAATACGTGGTGAGGGTATGTTGGCAACCAACATCAGGCTTATACTGGCCTGTGCCACATGCTGAGAGATCCATTCTATGTTCCCTATCATGTAGTCCAGGGAGGTATGTCTCAGGCAGCCATGCTGGCATGGTCAATGAGTGAGTCATATGTGTCCATGCCTCTGACTGACCTGTATGCATGTGTTCTGTGGTGGACCATAGTGCCCCTGAGGCATATCACTGTGACCTTCACCAGATACAGCCTGTTGAGCGGGACCCCAGTGCAGCACACAAGACAGGTACCTGACACGTCTGTAGCAGGTGTGTTGTGTAGCCCTACAGGCTGTGAGTGTGTGGCACAGGGGATGTGCGTGCCATGTGTGGCATGTGCTCTGTTCCGACGGAACATATGCCTGTGTGCCAGCTGCGGAGGTGTGTGATGCCCAGCCAGGCTGCTATTCTGAGTCCCCACATATGCCCCAGTGTGTTCAGCATGCTGTCAGTGCGTGTAATGTCTGACTTGTATTGTAGTCACTGTAATATATTTTATTTATTTATTTATTTATCCTACATTTGTTGACCGGGATAGTCCGACTGGATGCATGTCCATTTCCAGGGGAGGCCCGTGGAGACAAGCTACGAGGGTAGCAGATACAGCATTACATAATACTAGCATTACATATTACAAACAGATTATTTACAGAGATTACATAAGTAAGCAAGTCAAACATGTTCCACAGGTTAATGTTAGTCCTGAGCACAAATCAGGATTAAATTAAATTACACAGTAAAGTGGTTCACAGATTTTACACATTCGAGTTAGCCAGGCTTGATACATTGACATAGCCAGTTAAGTGATAAATGTTGTTTGAGTCTAGTGTTAAATTGACCTAAGGTGGACAGTAGGGTAATATCAGCTGGAAGTGAGTTCCAGGATCTACTTACAGGGTTTGCAAAGAGAGAATCACCGGCTGTGTTATTAAACTTGCTAGTCTGAATTAGTAATTTGTTAGACGATTGAAGCGGTCTAAGATTGTTATAGGGGGTGATAATATTTGAAGTGCAGGAGTATTGTCTGGATTATAGAGGATTTTATAGGCCATAATCAGTTGGTTATACTGTATTAGGCTGGGTATTGCAAGCCAACAAAGCTGATTTAGATTAATGCAATGATGTGTCCTAAAAGGCAGCCCAGTGGCAAACCTGGCAATGTGGTTGTAGCAAATTGAGTGTTTGTTAAGGACAGTCTTGTTCATATTCGAGAGTAGAGGGGATGCATACAGAAGGGTTGAAACAAGGTGTGAGTGAGCTATGGCACCTTTAGCTGGAGGGGCTAGGAAGGCTTTAATTCTGTAAAGTGAGCCTAGTTTTCTATTGATGGCTTTGATAATTTGGTTAACATGTAGGTCACATTTGAGATTATTGTCTATGATGACACCTAATAGTTTAGTAGATGGGTCAGGGGAGATTATTGTGCCATCAGTTGATGTTATGGTAATGGTGAAAGCAGTAGACCTACGTGTTGGTGAAATAACAGTTTAGTTTATTTGGGATTTAGGATCAGACAATGTTCAGAAAGCCAGTTTTCTATTGTATTAAAGGTGGTCTGAGTAGCTGACCATAACTCTACTGGAGATGTGGCTGAGCAGATCAGAGTAGAGTCTTCAGCATATTGGATACAGCTGACTTTTGGGATGACAGTATAAAGGTCATTAATGGAGATGGAGAACAGCAAGGGCCCTAGTATAGAGCCTTGTGGTACTCTGAGGGTGTTAGGTAGAAGGTTACAGAGTTTGTTCTGCCAGAGGCCAGCCTGCTGTCGACCATGCAGGTAGGATTGAAACCATTGGAAGGCTCCAGTATCTAGACAGTCTTTGCAGGGTGTGGAGTACAAGTTGGTGATCAACCATATCGTATGCCTTGGAAAGATCCAAAAAGAGGGCTGAGGATATATAATTAGTGTTGCAAGTATGGTTTATGGTGTTATTTAAGCTAGGATGTCTGAAGTAGTGCTGTGATGAGGACGTAAGCCATGCTGAGTGTCTTCCATAATGCGATTTTGGATTAGGTGGTGCATGAATTATCTATGACGAAAGTTTCCATAATCTTTGCAAGTGGAGAGAGTATAGCTATTGGCCTATAATTGGAGAATTCAGTAGAGCTGCCTCCTTTGTGAAGTGGGATTACATATGACATTTTCCAGATGGTGGGAAAGTTAGATTCTACCATAGTTCGTTTGATTACCTTTGAGACGGGGTAAGCAATAGCATCATCTGGTTTTGATAGGTACTCGGCAGGGAGTTGATCAGCAGAAAGTGTAGTGGGTTTCATTGTTTCAATCAAGGTACGGAGAAGTGAAGTGGTGACTGGTTGGCAGCTGAACGCAAGTAGGTTTCTAGGGGTGCTACTTTCAGGACCAGGGGAGCTAGGAGGTAGATGGCTAGCTAGGGCCTGAAATGTCTGAGTAAAGAACTGGTCAAAACTATCAGGAACATCTTCAGGGGTATTATCAATAGTAGCAGCAGGGATTGGGGTTGATGTTTGTCCAGGATGTAGTATATATGACATGCCACCTGACAGGGTATGGCATTACTGGGTTCAGAGAGACCAGTCCCCAGATTAGCTGTGTGGTGGCATCCCACACATGTGTTGTACGTTCCTGGCCAAGGGTGATGGCTGACTGCATACATGTGGCAGCTGTGACATTGACACATGACTCACATAAACCACAACTGGACCATAGAGGTGATTCACAGGTTACCTTTGCACATGCTACCCTAGTAGTGTGATTGCCATGGTGAGTACCAACACATAGGGCCAATGGGGAACAACATACTGAAGGTGTGTATGCGTGGGTGTACAGCTACTGTTTCATAGCACTGACATATATGACTGCACACGTGGGTAAATGCCAGGTAAGATGTGTGCAATGTGTCACAGGCAACATACATGCGTACAGGGCAGACAGTGACGTTCTGTCATGTGTAAAGTTGACATACGTATCGTACACTATGCAGATGTCACTAGAAGTCTACAGAAGCACTGTAACTCTGCATCGCAGGTGTAAGCAGTGTTCCAGGGAACCCCAAGCGAACATGCATGCAAACAAAGCTACAGTAAACAGGGCTGGAAGTAGTGCATTGTACAACAAAGAAGGGGTAACAATAACAGTAAGTAACAATGCAAATATGTAGGCACTATCAACATGTACCCAGGAATACACAGCGCAGATGCCCATGATAGAACTGATATTATGTCATACTTATTTGTGATTTGGATTACATTGGTACTGCACACATATCTACATGCGCGAACATCCACATGGCATAGTCGTTGTGGGCAACATGACACCATTACTGTACATGTCCACCATTGCATATCAGTACTTGCGTTAGCTTTCCCCCTGTACTACCCATGTATGTGGCTATCTGTTGACAACCTTACCACTGGCATGCAATTATGTGCAGCTGTTATACTTTGGTATGTACTATGGGTGCAGATAACAATTCAGGACATTCATACAGTTACTGCAGCAGGCATGCTGGGATAAACACACAGTCATAGCAGCACACTGTACTGTTACCAACATGATACTACTAATACACTTCTATGTAGTCACCCTGTGCATCAGCAATGTGTTTACCTGTTCCCGCAATGATGTTGGAGATTGCAGGAGGTGGCACAGTGTCATCATATGCACAGGGTGTGGATTAGGTATGCCTGAGTCAGCCACTGATACCACCAATTGACATGTGTGTGTATGTGTGTTGGTGAGGGGCAGCAGTACAGGGTGGGGTAGTGTTGGTGCAGTGTGTGCGTGTATGTGGTCACCCTAGGTGTTAACATTTTGCATGTGTGTATGCACGCACACAGTTCCACCTCATGGCTGCCATATACAGGGGTTTGTGGACAACCACAGACTGCACCTGGCAGGCCATACAGATCAGTGTCTGTGTGCACGGACATGGTACCTGTGCCTGGCAGGGGTGCTATGGACCATATCCAGTACTAAGCCAGACTGGGTACTGTCATCAGAAGCGGGAGTGTGTTGACTGGACACAAGTCCCTTTTGGGACCATCCAGAGCCACATGCATGTGGTCTCCTAGGGCGTTCTGATGACAGCACAGACCCAGCATTGCTGGGGCTGCTGCTGGCACTATGGGGGCATGCGCGAGCCTGTTGTCGTCCGTGCCGACTGCCAGCTGCTGCTGCTGCCGGCATACGGCCACGTCGATGCCGCAAACGCCTACCATTGCCTTGGCTCATGGACATCTGGTTGTGGAACTGCTGCAATATGCCCCCACAATGTCTGTCTATGACAACGGTGAAGTTACGGATAGCATCCGCAATGTCACGCATACTGTCTGTCATGGCTGTGCGACATGCTCTCAGCTCCCTCAGACCCTGTCTGGTGTACCTTTCCATATGTGACTGTGCCTGCATGACAGTCTGAAACATAGCTGAGGTTGACAGACCTCTTTGGGCACGTCGGCCAGAGGCAGTACGCCCATGGATGCTCCCACGAGAACCCATGGGCAACTGTCTGTGTGGTACCATCAGAGGACCCTGCCCATGGCTGCTGTGTGGGGACACATGTGCCACAGGTACCACATTACCCTGGTCTATGCCCACTGTATCCTGTCCATCACCTAGGGACAATGGTGACAAAGGATGTACTGGCAGGATGACTGTGCACAATGATGGGGTTGACAGCTGTGTACTGTCAATTGGCTGACCAATGGCAGACCCTGACACACCTTCCTGTACCATTGCACAAATATCATCATTACCAGTAGCCGTGGCACAGGATTCAGGTTCCCTGCTGCAGGTCACCGGAGCAGCCCCAGAACCTGTGGGAGGAAGACAGGAAACACAGTTTACAGTCTCCAGACATTGTTACCAGTGATGCACTTCTACACACATGCACACATGCACACATGGACACATGCACACATGCACACATGGACACAGGCACACATGCACACATGGACACAGGCACACATGCAGACATGCACACGTGGACACATGCACACAGGCACACATGCACACATGCACACATGCACACATGCACACATGCACACATGCAGACATGCACATGTGGACACATGCACATGTAGACACATGCACACGTGGCCACATGCACACATGTACACATGCACACATGCACACATGCACACATGGTCACATGCACACATGGGCACATGCACACATGCACACGTGGTCATGTGTACACATGCACACATGCACACGTGGACACAGGCACACATGCACACATGCACACATGCACACGTGGACACAGGCACACATGCACACATGCACACGTGGACACAGGCACACCTGCACACATGCACACATGCACACATGCACACCCCGCAGTATACACACAGAGCACTACTGAGTTACACTACTGTTACTAGCATTATCAGGACTATTATAGGTTATGTTAAACACACTCACCAGCATGGATGGCCTGCCTTGCTGTAACCCTGGAGGGACCTACAGAAATGATGAGATTAATGTCAGTGGGCACAACTGTGCCATTGATATTGCATATGATACAGTGTACAGAACAGTCAAGTGTGCATATGGCATATTACCTGCACGCTCCATGTCGTGCTGCTGTGTGGAACCAGCCTCCATCAATAATGCAGGTGTACTGCTGTTGGTGTTCTGGGGCTGGAGCCACAACACTTAGGAGTAGCCCCTCCAGTCTGGTGAGGGGGGAGATGTGTGGCCACCCCACCTCCTGTGACGACCTGTTGCCTGTGGATATCTGATGCACGCTGACGGACACTTCGGATTAAATCACTGCAGTGATGTTGTACCTGCTCATATGTCCTGTTATGCGTGCCAATATCATTTACCCTACGGACAAGGTCTTGCCACAGTGCAGCCCTCTCCTGCTGATTCTGACTGATGCGGGAAAACAGGATGTCATACTCCCGCACCAGGCTCTCGTGGATCTCCTCGTCTTCCACCACAGAGTAGGCGGGGTTACGCTGATGCGCCATCTCCCTGGAAGAGAACACAAACAGGATATCAGCAGACTATGTCAGCAATATATGGCACACCGACTATACATGATACTCATGTGTAGTGATATACTACTACTCCCATATGTTGCATGTGTGTGTGTCGTGGTGGATAAACAGGTACATGGCCAGATATCAGTGCTCAGCCAACACCTGTGCAACAATACCTGCCACATTCCACACAACATAGTAGCATGCCCCATCAGTCAGCACACACTGACAGGTGCAATGCACAACCTCACTCTGGGGGTTCATCTCAAGGTATTGTATGTGGGACACCATCCACTACTGTGATGTGGACAGAAGTTACTCGGCCTGGATATACATATCCCACCACCACCACCAGCACAGTAGACTACTTTGATATGTATGTGATTAGACAGTTATTCAATTGCTGGGACTGAGATGGTATCCATGCAGCACACTGGGCCAGTGGAAGCCACAAGCCACACTGCTGACCCCTTTGCAAATGCTTACCACGGACATGCCACAGATTGCATGGAACTTGCACACACATTTCTAACCCAGACCCTATGCACAAAGGTTAGGCATCCTTTCCGGTGGACCCCAGACAGAGGCAGATTGTATAACAATAGCAGGAGGCTACTGCAGGACAGAGCACATTCACATTAAGGGAAGGCATCTGTGGTCAGCACTGGTACTATGCTACGGTCAGTCATAACAATGGCCACGGCCTACTCTGGGAGGGAAATGGACACAAACACTATGTATGACCACAAGGCCTTCTTCAATTATGTTACACATATGGACCACATGCCTCAGATATGCTCTGTGTTAATACACACCTACTTAACATTCACCAAACACACGGATATTGGCAACAATCTTGCAGACATGTTCGGTGCACGTATCCCCCCTCCTTCTCCCCCACCAGTTGAAATATTTATCACAGCTGGATGTAACCTCCCTATCATCTCACATGTCCAGATGAGGGCCACCCTCAGCAGAGAAGAACACACAGCATCACTGTGACCTCATGGTATCCCTGGATGTGTGCTACCTGCACTCTGAGAGGACATACAACCACATATAACACTGATAATTTATATTGGCCATACTACAGGATATGTACCTGGACAGCAGCATACAGCAACAGTGGTCCCACACCACTAAGGGGGCACCTCCACTGACCCTGGGAATTACCACATCATATGCATAAAGGGCCTGGTCTGCTAAGCTATGGAATTATGCAGTATGGGATGCATATGCAGTGATATCGGGTACCTGCAGACACTTGTTCCCAGCCAGTGTGCCTTTGTGATGGGCTGATCCTGCCTTTTGAACCTGGCTGACCTTTCAAAGCAGTCACTACAGCCATTGCTGGGGCAACGCACAGACAACTGCTGCCAGGATCATGGACTAAGACTGATTGACATGTAATGTATGGTCATCCCCTTTTGGTGGAACTACGTACACACAACATATCACATGGACATACCTATGGATACAGACCTATGACACATTTGGAGGGTTCACAGTATGCACACTATTAACCTGCTACTTTGCATTACTTGTGTTTGTTGCAGCTGGTTGCATTACCACTGCTTCTGCTTGCTGCTGCTACTGTCAGTGCTAACAGCTTCGGGTGACAGAGTCACAGTGTATAATTTTTTTTTTTTTTTTTTGCTCTCTCTCTCTCACTTCTCGCTCTCCCTCTGTCTGCTTCCAGACAGTGCAATGAATGTATTGCATGTGTGGAGTGTTAGCACTGGATGCTTTTGTAGGTATCTGCATAGGTCCAAGTGATGGCCTCTGCACCAATTGTAAGCCAGCATTTGCTAATTGCATACAGCCAGTTGTGTACTGATTGCAGTTCTCACTGTGATTTCAGGTCAGTGCTATAAAAGGGTACGTGGGATAGGCGTTGCCCTTTCAGATTGTGAGGGCGGGGACCATGCTGGTATGCTGTTGACAGTGTTCTGTGAGTGTAAAGGTTAGTATCTCTCTCATGATTCAGGCTGTGTTGTATATTCACATTTCTCCATTCCTCTCTCATGTTCCCTGTAGCAAGTGTGTATGCACAATGACTCCTACAACTATATATAGATATATATTTATATATATATATATATATATATATATATATATATATATATATATATATATATATATATATGTACATATACATACATTTATATGCGTACTTTAACTGACATTATTATCTACAAGCTACCAACTAGCATGGCTGTTTCTGTTCACACACTACTATTATGGAAATCCAGTAGTTTTGACAGTAATTCTAAATGACATGCTTTGTGTACTACACATCCTATATTCCCTTTATATTCATCCCTACTATTACATGTTATATTTATTTTAGCACAATGTTCTTGTATAAGAGTCATGGCTTAGTGGTAGGTCATACAGACTAGTGTTTCCAAGGTCCCGGGTTTGAGACTGACAGTGGGATTTTATTTTGCTTTTGAACTGAGTACAGGACCTGTCAATCAAAGTGACTAAGGCACTTTTAAGCAGTTGTAACTGGGTTAGTGCTGGTTTGCACGGAGCTCACGCATGCGCACTGGCGGTTAGCTCCATACACACAAGCGCACACCTGCTTACAACCGCTTAACGGTGCTTACTCTGGCGCACACCCGCGCTATTTTCTTTGAAAGAAAAGAAAATGGGGAGACAGGAAAGTGGTGAAAAAGGGGTCACAAAGAGGGTAAGACAGTAGGGAAACAAGCTTGGGATTTGCAGGAGGGATGTAGGTAAGGCCCATAGCTGCCCATTTCTTCATCAGCAACAGCTGTGCATATGTATGTAATTTGGTGTGACATTTGAAACCTTTCACCCCTGAGAAAGGTGTCAGGACAACAATAATACCTGTTGTGCAGCCAATTGTAATTGATAGATTCCATGTCCAGCAGACATGTGTGCGGAATGGGCAGCTATGTATGGGGCGTAATTTTTTTGTGGGTACAGAGTGCCCTTTTTTTTTTTCAGGTGAGAGTGGTATGTCAGGTGAAGGAAGTCGGTACAGCTGGGGAGGTAGGTTGGATAGGTAAACAGACAAGACAAACAAGACGCATACAGGGGCAGTGTATGACATGTGTGGGGGGGTTACACAATTGATGGGGACGGAGGTTTGGATATCCAGAGCCCATAAGCCCACAGATGTCAACAGTGGAACTGATATCCCCACCCATAGGCAGTTGCCACTGTTCCTTCACTGCCCAGGATGGGGCTGTGCTGGGGGCTGTGTAGGCCGGGTAACAGGCATGCCTGTTAGTTGTGCCACCCGTGCCTCAAGCTGGCGTAGGTGCTCGAGAACAGAGTCCCGAATCTCCCTACGCACCACAGTCCAGACGCTATGGAGGGTGAGTGGTGGTTCTCCTCTGGCCACACTTGCAGAGGGGGGGGCAAGCCCCATCCCCTGCAGCGCTTCCACCCGCAGGTGGCACAGGGCCACCGGAGGAGGGTCCGGACTCGGCACTAATGCCAGGTGCACTCGCCAGCTGAGGTGGGAGAGGTGGGTCCGCTGGAACCCGCCTTCCCTGTCATCCTATGTTTTGCATTATGTCATGACAGTTTGGGTTAGTGACATATAATACCATTCACAATTAGTTGTAACAGCATGCATTAGTATTCCCATTAACCAAACACCCAGATATTCACACCATTGAACAGCGTGCATAACACATGCATAATTTGAACAGAAATACACAGTCCAACAACATGCAGGGTTAATTGATGGCAACAGGCCATCAGGTTTGGATGTATGAACAGGGCAGATGCATCAACGGACATGCAAATATATATGACCCAACAGGACAAACGTCCAGGGGTGTTAATTGTGATTGCACATACCATTTTCACGTGGAATGGGTTATATGTGTTTATAGGGTGGGGTAAAGAAAATAATATTAACACCTTCGAATAACAATACATATGCTGTACATTTCTAATAGCTACAGTTATATACACACTACTGTTCTAACTACAGTTTTCTATATGATAACTATTTCAACTTGGTGATAGGACTGTTACTGCAACATCAATATACATTTTATTGTTCTTCATACACATTCATATCTAGCTTTGTTCAGCTACATCATCCTGCTACATTTGCTTTATATAGCTGTAGACAAGAGTGGATGTTTGGTATATCAGACAATCATCCTATCTGCATATTGCAGACTGAGAGCAACATATCCAGATTTTGGGATACACATTCCAGATGCAGCAACACTTTGAACAGATTTCGCTGTTTGGTTTTGATTCTCACATGCATTTCATTCTGTCTTGACTGCAGTATACTTTATTCAGGGTTATTACTACTGTATTGCTGGATTCATGACACTTTCTCACACTCTCTCACTTGCTTTCATTTTACTATTCAGGATGGTACTTACTTCTAGGCTTTATTGACATGTTTTACCTGTAGTTATTACAATCCTTTCCAGCAGTCTCACTTCTGTCATGTTTCAGTATTTCAACAGGGATATATTTCACACATGTGATTTCATCATCTTCTGCAGCTATACTTTTCAGCCTGCTGCAGGTTGTGTACTATTTTCTTACAGGTAGGGCATTTTTATTTCAGAATATATGTCAGACAGTTTCATTTTTCGGTTTAACTTACAGGCTGAAACACACTTTTGTAATCAAGCAATATTTGCAGACACTTTCACACTGTTACTTGCACATTTTATTCCTTACTGACTACACTGCACTCTTTTGCTGACTGTCATACTTTTATATTTCTTTACAATTACTGGTAGTGGATTACTGACCTGCCTGGTGGTGCAACCGCACCAGCCTATCGCCATAGGCTCTGCGGTTCGCAGAACAGACACCTGCAGCTGTAATATAAATGAAGTAATATTGGAATACACATCTCCATAATATCAGCTAGTTTAATTTCTTACATACATAATTAGATGTAACTTACTCAGTAGTGGGGCGTTGGGTGTTTGCCGGGCCTCCTGGTTCCAAAGGTTCAGTTGGTCCTGCTTGCTTCTCTTCAGGTCCGCATGGTGGTGACGGACCTGCTCACCAGTCCTTGGAATCCCTGTGACACTGGTGAGATCATGAGCCAACCGGTCCCACGCCTTGGCCCTGTATGCTCCCCAGAAGACCTGGCCCAGCATGAGTTGGGCCTCATGATTATGGACTAGGAGCCAGACGATGTACCTGGACTCCTCAACGCCCCACCTCTGTGCTTGAAAGCAACTACCCTCTCCTACTCCTGTCATTCTGCCTGCAGGTCAGTTCTACAATCGTTTATGCTATGTATTCCCGCCTATGGGGCTTATATAGTCTGTTTTTCCCGCACATATCTATGATTGGCCATTTTGGAATTGTATCAACTTCAGTAAACCTGCATTGTCATGCTCCTGTTTGTATTCATTCCTATATATTAGCTATTATTGCATTTATAGGTACTGCTGTCATGGCTTAGTGGTTCATTACCTTGACTATGGTGTATAGTACCCTGGGTTCGAACCTGGCCACTGCTTTTTATTTTTCATGACTGTCTAGACATGCTGAGGGGTGTGTCTGTGTAAAGGCAGTTTTGATACGGCTTGCTCAACATTGCCCGATGCTTAGCTTGTTTGCACGGAACGCAGCTCCGCGCAAACGGGGTAAGCTGCTTTAAGCCTCATTTGGCTATCGGCACGCATATTACGCTCAGCTCAGTTAGGGGCACATAGATTTAGCGTGTTAAACCACTGCTCAGCTACTGGCACTCATTTTGCACCAGTTAAACCACTGCTCATCTACGGGCAGATGCACTTACTCTGTTAAACTGTAGCTCAGCTATGGGCACATCTGGCATTTTTTATTCTTTTGTTACCTCACATTTCTTCAATATAAATGGGCTATTTCATTACATTTTACATAAAATGTGGTTTTATGTGTACATATTTGTCAGGGACTTGTTTCCTGCTTATTTGGCTAAAAATAAAAAATTGGTGTTGTGGGGGCTCGAACCATGAATGCCTGCTTTTCAGCCAACATCTCCACCGCTATGCTATTGCTTCCTGGCTTATTTGGCATATTTAGTTCTTATATGCTTTCCCACTGACTGCTAACTGTAGCTACGCTACGGGCACACCCGTGCAAACGAGCGCACTCACGGTTAAACATTTTTACAATTTAAAAAAAATATATAACATGTTTATTTATATGTTTTCTGTTCATAGTCTGTGGGGGCATGTGTTGTGTTCTGTTTATTCACATTTCTGTGGACTCTGTCGTGGGTGTTTACTTTGGGAACTTTTCCTCTTCTGGGGGCATGTCCGCTTACAGGGCTCGGCCTACGGACACACCCCCTACTGTCTTACATGGACCGTGTTGGCCTTAAGTGTGATTCAGCATGCTCTCATGAATATGCAGAGCATGCTGACATCACTCTGTTTAACTGCAGCCTCCGTGTATGAGTTATAACTCTTACACGGAGGCTTCGTGAATCCTGCCCTATATCTATCTATCTATATATATATATATATATATATATATATATATATATATATATATATATATATTTATATATACATATATAGGCGCACTATATATTGTCAATGTGAATGAATGTTTGAAAAAAAAGCCAGTCAGCTGATCATAACTTACTGCCTTTTTCACTATGAGATTGCAGTACAGTGGATGATGGGGGGTATGCCCTTTAGCAATCATGGGAATTGGTGTATAAAATTAGCAGGGAAAGTGTGGGTTCAGGGGACGCACAAACTCCT
Organism: Protopterus annectens; assembly: GCF_019279795.1. Taxonomy (NCBI): domain Eukaryota; kingdom Metazoa; phylum Chordata; order Ceratodontiformes; family Protopteridae; genus Protopterus; species Protopterus annectens. The sequence goes on from NC_056727.1 coordinate 1,046,524,213, forward strand.
GCAGAAAAATGTTTTTGATATATATTTTTTTTTCTTTCCTTGTTGACTGATGTTTTTATTTTGACCATTTGCTTTTGACTGTTTGTTGACTGATGCCACAGCAGGGCTAGCCACTCAATGGTGAGAATTTTGGATGGCTAGATGGATGGATTTTGGGTATTCCAAAAATTTCAGGCTCCTAGATATATATGGAAAAAATGCTTGATCAACTGAAACACACTTCTGTATTAAGCTTTCTTTCCATTATCATTAGATTGGTGGAAATTCTAAACTTTTTATTTTAATCTTCAAAATATTTGACATTGTTTTACAAATTACTGAGAAATGAATGATATTTTGTCAAGTTAACTAAAACTTATTTGTAACAAGGTTCTTCAACTTTGAATTAAAACTTTATGGCAAACTACATGCAGTTCCTTGTTCTGCTTCTTTATCAGCATAGGGAAACTAGTTGAATGGGGTTAGTGTGGGCAGCATTTAAAATACAGAAATTTGAAATACGATATGCTATGACTTATTAGCCCACTGCTAGATATGAACAGTGCCATGAACCTGTACCTGAGAAAACATCCAGTACAACTGATCAGAGCCATACCCTTCAACCTCTTATATCATGAAATCTGGAAAAATCCATAAATAATTGGGGGACAAAGGCCCCAAAACAGAGAAGCTTTTTAAATGTCCCCTTACTAATTAGAAAATTTGATAGAATAACAGGCTTTACATCAGCATGAATTTTCTGAAGGGCATGAAGCCTGAAACTCAAATATCTGTCATTATTTTCTGGCTTCAACCCTCAATGATCTTCCAGAAAACTACAATTTTATGAGAAAAAAGGACAAAAATATGAGGCACAAATCTGGACATTCTGCATAAATCTGTACAGTTGAGAAGTATGAATTCAGCACTAATAATATTTTGCATGGATGCAGAGTGTTTTACAGCTCATTTGATATGACAATGCAGTCTTAAGGAAATATATTATTTTGGTATAATTCCCCTCTGTGACAAAGGGAGATAATACTAGCAGAGCTATCTGGAATTTTGTAAATAACTATATGTCATTTGTAAATATCAGTATGATTTATATAAGATGCCTGTGTTACACAACTGTATTAGAACTGTATGTTATGTGCATATCAAACTTGTTTATGCAGATATGTGTGTTGAAAAGGGTATTTGCAAAATGCTTGTGTTTAAAATGGATCCACAGTGTGCCCTACTAGAAGAGAACAGAAATGTACATGTGCTATTTTGACTGTTTAAATGTATATATATTTAACAGTGGGAACTGGAATGCAGGAGGTTAACTTCAGAAAAATAGCTGAAATTATATTACTTTATGGCAGCTAGAGACAGAATGTCTGTACTAGGGGGTTTTATGTATTGGCTTTAAAGGGAAATAATTACTAGTATTGAAATGTGAAGGAATGTGATTGTTTTGTGACTTCCAGCAAAAGATCTGAGGCCTATGTATTTTCACAGGTAGATGCTAAATACATGTAGTTCCCAGCAGTGGGGGTTTCAGTCAGATGACAAGAAAGATGTCATTCTGCAAGCTATCCCAGCAGTAATATTTGATATATTAATTTGAGAAATATCTTGGAGAGACATAGCATTCTATATTCTGTTTTGGACCTAACAACTACAAGATCCATTCACCACACATCTGCCTTGCTCTTAACTAAGTTAACTAGGGTTATAGTAATTCTCGTAATTTCAATCAGGAATATAATGAAGCATAGTTTAGATGTTTTTCTTCATTTATTTTAGACTTTCCTGCAACATTGTTTTAAATATTTCCAATGGTTTTGAACTCTGATGTCACTGTGAATATATACTGAGTACTGTCTTGTTCTTTTATAATTTATTATTAAATATATTTATATCTTTCATTGTGGCTGATCTTTGTGAGACATATTTAAGTTTTGAGAGTACTTGCATATTTATTTGGTGACACTGTAGGCCACTCTTAATAGCCTTGCTCTTGGTCAAACTACCATTAATATTAATATTACACAGTAAGCTTGGGAACCCTTTGTTAAATGCCTTAAAGTAGCTGATAAGAGTTGGTTGATGGCAGTGACGTGTGTGTGTGTGTGTGTGTGTGTGTGTGTGTGTGTGTGTGTGTGTGTGTGTGTGTGTGTGTGTGTGTGTTTATGTAAATCAAGCCACAAAGAATGTGTATGTCAGATACTTGGACAGGGACACTAAGGAGTGGTTGGACAGAGAGGGTGCTGGAGGTCTTGGCTTGGACACTCAGCTGAAATCTCAACTCTATAGCTGTGCCATTGGGGAGTCATTGTGGATCTGGAGAAAGAGGTAGAAACCAGCCTGGTCTAATTGTGGTCTCTGTGTGTTCTTAAGGGAAACTGCACTTGATGCAGAAAGCTGCATCTGGAAAATCTGGTCCAGTGAATGCTCATCACACCCTCTTTCATAAAATGTTTCTCAGTTAGAATATTAACTGATGTGGCCAGTGTGGGCTGTGGGAAAAACATTGTAAGGCACTCAAAAGGCTTTCACACTACACCGGTTACGTTTCTATAAGACAAATGACAAACAAAATGTCTGTAGTATATTTTGGTAATGAGAGTAAAGCTGTCCATTATTCAGATCAAGCAAATACAACAGGTACATGATACATAGCCTTAAGCCATTTGAATATATTTTTGTATTTTAAACAGCGGTTTACAACTTCTTTGTGTGTGTGTGTGTGTGTGTGTGTGTGTGTGTGTGTGTGTGTGTGTGTGTGTGTGTGTGTGTGTGTGTGTGTGTGTATATATATTTATATGCGTGTGTGTGTGTGTGTGTGTGTGTGTGTGTGTGTGTGTGTGTGTGTGTGTGTGCGTGCAAACAGAAGTTGTAAAATACTTTATGTACTACATTTCATGCAAGAATTCTGCAAAATAATATTGCCTTAATCCATTTTGTCCTCATACAGTTTGAAGTTGTTACAGATATAGAAAATATGGAGCAGGCTTATATTGGACTCTGATTACTAGATTGTTTTATTTATTGTCTCCCATGGGATTTGCAAATTGACATTATATTCAGGTTTTCATACTTAACTCACTTAAGTGAGGCTTGGTAGTCATGGAAACTAAAACAAACCAGCTATATTTACATACTTCTTGCAGATGTTGCACCATAAATAATATGTTTGATGTTATATATTAAAGAACAAGGTTGTACAATTGTTACTTTATTTTTGTCTGTGTATTTTTGAGTCCCATCTGCTTTACTCAGGTAAAACAATAATGAAAGTTATATAAATATAATGAAAGTAATTCAGATAAAATTAGATTCATTATACAGTTGTGAAATTCAGATTGAGACATTTGGTCTAACACTATCTACCAAACAGCTTCTTTCTCAGTTCTTTGCTAAACATCCCAGCTATTAATACTATGAGTGCACAAAAATATGTATTCTCCACAAAATAAGCGGTTTTGTCCCAAAGTTATATAAATCCAAAAATAGCATTGTAACAACCAGAAATCAATCAAAAGCAAGATGCTATTGTGCGGATACACTAGTCCAAAAGCTCAAAACCAGCAAGCAATACTACTACCAGTTTAATAGGAATAAAATATGAATAACAAACTTTCTAAAAACATTCGATTAAGTGCTTTCATCCACTACCATATGGACTTCATCAGAATACATTAATTGATAAATTAACCCAATTTATACACTTTTTGGTGCCAAAGTAGCCAAAATATGCTGTGAAACAATTTTTCGTTAAAAAACATATACTATATTAAAACAAATTAGTTAAAAAACTAGTATTGTTCCTAAGATGACTTGTCAAATATAATTTTATCGTAACTATTGATACTAGCCATCTCTATACATGCTGATTTAAAAGAAACAATTATGATATTTATGCTTTGTTCATTTGTATATAATACATATTACGTCTGTGGATGCTCAATCAACTTGCGTTTGACCTTCTATACTTACTATATGTACAATGCTTGTGCAAAAATGTGCAAACTGCATAATATACAAAATATTAAAAATACTAAGAGAGTGTACTCAAAAAGAATAAATCATAGGTCGAATCTGAATATTGCGGCCATATAAATACCAGCATCACTAATAAACGCTGTTCTATATTGCTCCATTTCAACTTGTTATTAGTAATTACCATCCATTACTTAAAAACATTTTTTTAAAAACAATAATAACATATTATATTACATTATGTATATTTCTGCAGCATTGGTTTGATTGTTATATAGTCATTTAATCTTGGTGTAGTAGAGGCATCTGTTAATATTTGCCATCTCACTTCCCTTTCACCCAAGATGGCTTTAATATGTCCTCCTCTATAATTCACACTTAACTGTTCCAGTATAGCAAATCTAAATTCATGACTATTCTCATATTTTGTTACATGTCTGGAGAGTGCATTGGTATTATCATTTTTTCTTATAGCATATAGGTGATCATATATTCTTTCTTTAAATTTCCTCTCTATCTTTCCTATATAAAAACTAGGACATAACATGCATTTGGCAATATATGTAATTTTACTAGTAATACAATTGCCATACTGTAAGACAATTTTGGTTTTGTTAATGTGGTCTAGGGTAATTTCTTCTTTTTCTAGTATAGCTTTACATTGTCCACAGCTTCCACATTTTTTCATTCCCTTTTTCTGCATATTTCTTGCTTTTATTGTAATGTTCATTTCTAATATCAATATCATATTAATTCCCATCTTGAAAACAAATACAGGAGTCTTTCCTACTACTTCTTTAATTTCACGGTCTGCTGTGAGGATATTCCAATGTCTACTTAAAATATTTTTCACTTGTTTTACCTGAGACATGTATTCTAGTATACATGCTCTACTATATCTATCAGTTACATTGTCTTCTACCTTAAACTTATTTAATTGCTGTTTACCTAAAACCGGTGTGTATTTTTTCCCCCATTCACTTATTACATATATCCTTGTGTCATTCAATAATTTTTCGGGATAACCTTTAGATCTAAAGAGCTCTTTTATAAAATCCATTTCTTCTACCATCTCCAAATATACTGATGTCATTCTAGCTGCTCGTATACACTGCCCTTTAAATATACTTTTCTTTGTTTTATAGGGGTGATTGCTGGAGAATTCTAAATAATTATTGGAAAAAGTTTTTTCTATAAATTCGAGATTTAAGTCCATTGTTAACACTGGATATATATATGTATCTAAATAAGCCCTCCGTACTACTATTGTATGCGAACATTAAATAGTCACTCGTACCATTTAAATACTCCATGAACGTATTAATAGTGCTTTCTGGACCATCCCATATAATAAAATATCATCCAAAAATCTCGAGTAAAATCTAATATACTTGTAATAATCACTTTTAAATACTTTTTCATTTTCCTGGTCCAGCATAACTAGGTTTGCAAATATCGGAGCGCAAGCAGCAGAGAGCTGCATCTGGAAAAACTGGTCCAGTGGAAGGTCATCACACCCTCTTTCATAAAATGTATTTCAGTTAGAATATTAACTGATGTGGCTAGTGTGGGCTGTGGGAAAAACATGGTAAGGCACTCAAAAGGCTTTAACACTACACCAGTTACGTTTCTATAAGACAAATGACAAACAAAATGTCTGTAGTATTTATTGGTAATGAGAGTAAAGCTGTCCATTATTCAAATCAAGCAAATACAACAGGTACATGATACATAGCCTTAAGCCATTTGAATATATTTTTGTATTTTAAACAACGGTTTACAACTTCTTTGTGTGTGTGTGTGTGTGTGTGTGTGTATTATATATAGATATATTATATATATATATATATATATATATATATATATATATATATAATTATATATGTGTGTGTGTGTGTGTGTGCGTGTGAGTGCGTGCAAACAGAAGTTGTAAAATACTTTATTCACTACATTTCATGCAAGAATTCTGCACAATAATATTGCCTTAATCCATTTTGTCCTCATACAGTTTGAAGTTGTTACAGATATAGAAAATATGGAGCAGGCTTATATTGGACTCTGATTACTAGATTGTTTTATTTATTGTCTCCCATGGGATTTGCAAATTGACATTATATTCAGGTTTTCATACTTAACTCACATAAGTGAAGCTTGGTAGTCATGGAAACTAAAACAAACCAGCTATATTTACATACTTCTTGCAGATGTTGCAACATAAATAATATGTTTGATGTCATATATTAAAGAACAAGGTTGTACAATTGTTACTTTATTTTTGTCTGTGTATTTTTGAGTCCCATCTGCTTTACTCAGGTAAAACAACAATGAAAGTTATATAAATATAATGAAAGTAATTCAGATAAAATTAGATTCATTATACAGTTGTGAAATTCAGATTGAGACATTTGGTCTAACACTATCTACCAAACAGCTTCTTTCTCAGTTCTTTGTTAAACATCCCAGTTATTAATACTATGAGTGCACAAAAATATGTATTCTCCACAAAATAAGTGGTTTTGTCCCAAAGCTAAAATTCCAAGAACTTCATCAGATACAATTTAAAACAGTAAAAAGCATTTTACGTACTAAAGCACAGTGACATAATTTTGCTTTGTTAGGGCAGTGAGCACTGCTTACACAAACCACACACCCTTAACACAAACTCACAACAAGCACACAGCCCAGCTCAGAATACATATAAAATGCACTTGTGGGCATAAATTAGGCTTTAAATGATCCATGAGAATAAATAAAAATGTAAAAATATCTAATAAAAAGTAGTTATGTATATCTGAATAAAGCAATTAATCCTGTTTGCACTCTAACTTTACCTTTCCAGTGCTTTTAACATTAAGAGACTAGAAATGGAGAGATTATCATTAAGTCCTGGCCCAGACAAAAATTTCAATGCAGCTGCCAGGGTAATTCTTTTTTTTCCAGAATATAAGGAAATGCCTCCCCCCCCCCCAACACCGACAAAGATAAAACATCTAATATAACCAACTTGAAAGTATGTCCTAGCTAAACATATTTCACTGAATATAGGACATGAGATATTTTTACATTTTTATTTTTTTCTCATGGATCATTTAAAGCCTAATTTCTGCCCACAATTGCATTTGATATGTATTCTGAGCTGGGTTGTGTGCTTGTTCTGTGTTTGTGTTAAGGAGGTGTGGTTTGTGTAAGCAGTGCTCACTGCCCTGACAAAGGAAATGATGTCACTGTGCTTTAGTATTTAAAATGATCAAGGATATCTTCAAAAGAGAATGGATACCTTCAGAGCTGTAGCAACAGTCTAGCACTCCAGATATGCACCCTATGCCATCTGATTGTTTTATGACAGCTTGAATTATCAAACTATTTTTGTTTGCCTTTTCAAAGATGTCAATGAGTTATTACATCATCATATTAATAAACAGACTTATACATTTTGTAATGTCATTAAGCTATCATTACTTAATAACAGTACAGAAAGTTTACAGACTGTAATTAAAACATGATAGTCTACAAACTATAACCTCTCAGGCTGCTTTTCTGATTGATAACCCCTACAGTTTGGCACCCAGGACAGTCTGCCTGTCTGCCTTACCCTTCACGCATCTCTGGTTGTCTTCCACCATCTAATGCATCCTTCATATATGTAACAGAGCCATGTATCTCCCCTACTTTCATAAACCTGACCAGAGACACCATTCATCAGATATAAGGAAAGGGCTCTAAACATCCCTTGCAGTCTACCTTAAAATATCCGATTATGACGGCAAACCCTTTTTAATAGAACTCCCCATTCTTTCCACTTTCAAGGTTTCCTTTTATATTCTGCTGCAACAACTTTGGTTTTGGAAGGCTTTAGTATCAGACCTCTGCTGATTACATAGGTCAGGAGGTATTTAATGTCTTTTTCAGCCTACGATAGATATGCATTTAGTATATCATCACCCAGAAAGCATAACAATTGTTCAATCAGCATAATGCAAAAGCTTGCATGTACATTATTGTGTTATACAGTATTTGTAAATAAAGCCATTAGAAGTGTAGACACACTGGTCACTGGAGAACAAGTGTGGTAACTTTCCAAGAGAAAATACAAGACTGAGCCAGCTCACTGTTGACTATGTAATTTTATCAGTTTATGGATTATTGTAATATACTGACCTGCATAAATATGAGCTAACAGGAGTGGGCAATGCAGAGTATGGAACACTTTGGATAAGTCCAGGAGTAGATGTGCAGCTGTGTCACTGTTGTTGAGTTGGGGGTGCATGTAGCATGGGAAACTTTCTAGCTCTGTGTCATTTACAATTTCTGCTTAGAATGATGTAGGTTGCTTATTAGGATGGCTTTCTGGCAGATGGTGACAACTGTGTGTTTCTGGAAAATTTTTACATGAGCTTTACTAAAGGGCTGAGCAATCTAGCATATTATTATCTATTTTTATTCCAGTGAACCTTTTTAAGAAATTGAATAATTGTCATTTGTCTATTAAAAATGAAGTTGCAAAGTAGGTGATTTCTGCTAAGTAACATTTTATCAGTATGTTCATACCTCTCAACCTCTTAGAGGAAAAAATCTGGACAAAGCCACAAATAAAAGTGGGACAAAGGCCCACAAATAAGTATGATTTTTAAGTATTTCTCTTACAAACAAAAATTTGATAGAATAACAGGTTTTGCATTAGCGTGCGTTTTTCTGAAGGGTATGAAGTCTGAAACTCAAATGTCTCATTATTTTCTAACTTCAGTCTTTTAATGATTTGCTACTGATTTGCCAGAAAACCACAATTATATGAAAAATGGACCAAAATATGAGGCAAAAATATGGACATTCTGTGAAAAGCTGTACAGTTGAGAGGTATAAGTATGCTAATATATTCATCTGCAAGAATTTTGGTTGCAAATAGCAAAGCTTCTATACTGGGTATCTCTTGTCATTTTGATGCCTTGGAAGAATTTTTTTCCTTGTCCTGCCTCCACAGGATCTGATATTAAATCACAGCTTCTGAGTCACAAACTGTAGTTTTGTGCAATACGTACAGTTGTTGATATAGTTGCATTACATAAAATAGATTCAAAGGGGTAGTAGAAAAACTCATTAATTTAGACACAAATCATATATATCTATAGATGGAGGGGGTTTGGAAGTGTTGTTAACCTGTTAGATGCTTCCCTTTCAAGTGTTCGTAGATGTGTTTTGTATAAGTCTGTAATGCAATTTTTTTTATTTCAGATATGCACCTATTTTGCTGAAGTTATTAGACTGTATGACTCAAATATTTTGTTAAAATATTTATTTTTTTACTAGACTTGACCCTCTATGCAATAACTGTGTTAAGGTGAGTTATTTAGAGGGTCATCTATAATGTCGTTCAGGTAATTAATATCAAACAATCAGGGATAAATTTCAACAGAATGAGGGACAAATCCAGAAGACATTAGGGGCAATCAGGGATACTTTTAAAATATTAGCGCTATTAACCTCAGACATTAAGAGAATTAGAGCATAGGAATTAATATACATTTTCTGAAGTAAAAGAAGTCTGTAACTCTTAATTATTGCCATTATTCATTAAGTGTAATTCACCACCTTTCCTCCAAAAGTCACTAGTTTTAGGAGGGATTAAGAGGGACAGAGCTAAAATTTGAATCAAAATCAGGAACGTCCCTGAAAATCAGGGACAGCTGAGAGGTAGCATTGAATGGAGAAAACTATAAAGCAAATAAGACAAGAAGTGTGACTGTTAGAAGAGTATGATCAACAAAAATACTCAGAAAGATAGATGTGATAAAAGCAACGTGCAGTATTATAATGGATCAGTATCTATCACGCACTATCACAAATGATAAACTAAAAATCTCAGCACTGGTAGAAAAACTTGGAAGATACACGGATAAATATAAAGGAAAAATACAAAATAAGCAATTTACTGATGACCCTAAAAAGTTCTGTAGAGAACTGGGAAACAAGGTAAAAGGAATTGAAAAACCACCCAAAAAAGGAAAACTAGATACATTTTGGAGAAATATCTATGAAGATTCTGTGGAACATAACAAAGTTGCTAAATGGATAGAAGACGTAAAAGAAAGAATAAGAAGCTCAGAGATACAGGATATGAAATGGGATGAAGTAATGGCCAGGCAGATTGAGATAAAGTTAGGAAAATCCTCCAACTGGAAAATCCCAGGCCCAGATGCAGTACCTAACGTCTGACTAAAAGTATTAACATATTTGCATGAATATTTAGCCATGAGAAAGAATTATTTATATGCACACCCCAAACAGACACCAACCTGGTTAACAACAGGAAACAATGCTCCTACATAAGACTGAACCTGCAATTACCCTAAAAATTATAGACCAATAACTTGCCTTCTGACAACGTACAAACTATACATCAGAACTGATGCCAACAGAATCTATAGTCATTTCGAAGAAAATTCATTCATGGCAAAAGAACAAAAGGGTAATAAAAGAAAGTTATATGGAACAAAGGATTATATGTTGCTAAATAATGTCATAATGGAGAACTGTAAAAAGGGGAAGAATCTAAGTATGGCATGGACTGACTACAAAAAAGCATTTGATAGTATCCCACATTCATGGATAAAAGAGTACTTAAAAAATGTATAAGATACACCCTACACTGATCGACTACATTACAGTGACCATGAAACAGTGGCAGACAAGTTTGCAATTAAACCATGATAAAGGACAAATTATTTTCCAGGGATAAAAATTCAAAGGGGGATATTCCAGGGTGACGCCCTGTCACTGCTGCTATTCTGTCTTGCCTTTAACCCTTTAGGTTGTCTAATTAACAGATTATGCCATGGCTGTAATTTGGCTGTTAGAAAAGAACAGAGTGCAAAGACCTTTCACATTCTCTTTGGTGATGGTTTAAAACTGTATAACTCATCAGATGAGGAACTGAAAGCACAACTGCAAGTAGTGAACACTTTTTCAGATGATATAAGAATATCGTTTGGTCTTGATAAATGCGCAAAAGCAAACTTTAAAGCAGGAAAACTGCAGCACCAAGAAAACATCAATTTGAGACAAAAATGTGATATAAAAGAACTGGAGCAAGAGGGAGTATATAAATATTTGGAAATTAATGAGGGATCAACAATAAAACATGAACAAATGCAAATAAAACTTGGTAAAGAATATTTCAGAAGACTTAAATTAATCCTGAAAACAGCATTGACATCTAGGAACAAAATTCAAGCTATAAACCAATTTACTCTTCCTGTCCTATCTTATAGATTTGGAGTGAATGACTGGCCCCAAAATGTGTTGGACAGTTTAGACAGGAAAACAAGATGGATGTGTCATGCTCACCAAATGATTTATAAAATTCATTGCATTTCAATATTATATATTCCCTGTTCCAAAGAAGGTATGGGCCTCCATGAAATTGATTACATTTATAGATCTGCAATCATGGAACTGCACACATATCTGCTAACCTTACAATACCCAAATGTAGTGAAAGTTTTGAAACATAAGGAGAATAATCTAAGATGACTTCCTTGCTTGGTCTAATAGAAGCATATTGGCATCAAGCAGGAATAGAAATCAAAGCAGAATTAGATAAAAATCAGCCAGCAACTGAATGTGCCATAAAACAAAAGAAAGTGTATAAGGTAAAGGACTAGATGACAAGGCAAGAAATGTGGAAAATGTATAAATATAGTTTCAAGTATAGAAAACTTGTGGAAGAACCTGATGTTCATCAGGATCAAATGCAAAAATGGTTAAGGAGAGGTGAATTCAAACCAAAAGATGAAAGGTTTATATTGGTGGCACAAGATACTGGGCTATGTACACATTGGTTTACAAAGTCCATTAAACATGTGGGAGAAACAGACAAATGTAGGTTTTGTAAAACAGAACTGGAAACAGTTGCACACATTGTTGCTGGTTGTGGCATACTAATGGCAGAAGGAGTGCATACTGAAAGGCATAATAATGTGGCAAGACTGTTGCACTGGGGATTGTGCAAACATTGTGGTATTGAAATGGCTGAAAAACAATGGAAATAAGATCCAGAAAGCATCACAGAAAATGATGAAGTCTACATCACATGGTATTACCCATTCCCAACAGTTCAATAGAAAGATGAGAGAAAACCAGATATAGTGGTCCATGAAAAGAAGACAAAAGTAGCATTGATTATTGAAATCACTTTCGCGAACTCAGCTTCAATGAATGGATCTTACCACAGTGGAGGACAGTAGGAAAACATGCTATGTCCTCCACTGTGGTGTGGTACTTACGGACCTTAGGATTAAGGCGCGGGTCATGGTAAGGGGGTAGGTAGTAGGGTTATCCCCTTACCATGACCCGCTCCCTAATCCTAAGGTCCGTAACTACTGCATTAAAGTAAGTAG